>NC_090656.1:45202718-45482718 GCF_040937935.1 Hyperolius riggenbachi
TGACAAGGTACTCAAATAGAATGAGCTAAAGGTACGAAGAGATGAGGCTATAGTGATGTACATTCCTGGTTTTAAAGATCTTTGCAGATGTTCACTGCAGCCCCAAAGTTCCAAGGCGTTTGCTATGTTGGGGAAAGCTATGGCAAATTTGAATTAAAAAAAAATCTACTTATGCCAATTATTATGATCATGGGTGGTTCTTCCATGAAGCCAAATTAATTACGTGCTTCAGGGTGGCAACAATTAGAGAGCAGCAAGAGGCGGCTACCCTCCCCAAATGCCCCCCTCATTGCACTCCCCATCCCCCTCTCCCTAGATGCACGATGCCGCTTCACTCACCTACTCTCAGCGTTCCAGCGATGGGATCTCCATTTGCCCAT
Organism: Hyperolius riggenbachi; assembly: GCF_040937935.1. Taxonomy (NCBI): domain Eukaryota; kingdom Metazoa; phylum Chordata; class Amphibia; order Anura; family Hyperoliidae; genus Hyperolius; species Hyperolius riggenbachi. The sequence continues at coordinate 45,203,099 of NC_090656.1, forward strand.
CCAAAGTCCTGTATCCATGGCTACAGCGGTGCCTCATGTGACTTGTTACATGCTAGTATCTTGTAAATTTGGGAGTGTTGTCTTTTTACACCAAAGGGAAAAAGAAAAAAACCTTTGATCCTTTTTGGGGTCATCCACTTAGCCCCTTCAAAGCTTCACATATATAGAAAGGACCATGAAAGGAAAAAATAATCATACAGGGTCTTTTAAATGCAAAAATATCAAAAAACTTTATTAACACTCATAAGAAAAATGGTAAAATCTCTGTTAGAGGTTCCTTGCAATACTTCCAATACAGAAATTACAGCAAAAACATAGACTTTATCGTAGACTTAGTGCAATTTTGAAAAAAGGCCTTTTTTTCAAAATTGCAGTGGACAAATGGGATGCAGGAGAGGAGAAAGAGATTGAGGAGTAGACTACACAGGAGGAAAGTATGACCTGTGTATGGTTATTTTGACTTTTTAGTTTCAGTTCAGGTTCTCTTTAAGTCAGAACTCACTAAAATATATCAGAATAACAACCTGGTAGACATTCTGCATATAAATAAAAGACTGGAACACAAAATTGTTGAATTCATTAAATTCATGAATAAACTTAAAAAAAAGTGAAACTGTACAAATAAGGCAGACTGAGAGTAGTCAAAATCCAGGCAGAGGTCAGTTGCGGTGCTCGGGCTTACTGCTCTGGGTAAGTGAATCCCAGCCCGAGGTCAGCTCGTGAATACCGCCAGGGGGGTTAAAGTGAAACGAGCACCATTTTTAGCACCCAGGGCAACTCAATAGCACATGAAAAATGCATGCCAACAATATGTCTCATTATTAAAATAAACTTCCATTTAAACTTTTATTCAACCTACTTCAGCAGGCTTGCCCGTCCGTCCCCAGCTGCCGAGATTTCAGGAAGCTAATTGCTTTATTGTAGTCATTACCAAGAAGTAAAGAAAGGGTGCTTAGTTCCCTTTAACCTCCCTAGCGGTATGGACAGAAATGTCCGTTCAAAAAAACATGCTGTGAACAGTATAAACATGCATACACATCAATACTCTCCTGCACTGTATACTAGACCCTTGCTTGACACATTTTGGCAAGTTACAGGGAAAAAAAGTTTTACAAATAAATTTTATCACTGTTTGCACAGAAATCCTGGGGAAATTGAACGCTGGGAAGGTTAATATACTCTTTACGCCATATCAGCATTTAGTATTGCTATTGCATTAGCGTGCATTATTGACATGCTACTACTAATGATGGTGACAGATATACTGTATGACTAACCTATTGGGGACACAGGACGACCAGTGAAATAAACCTTCATATCATCTTAAAAATTCTGGCAAAAAGGCTGGCAATTTTTGAATTTTTCCAGCAACGAATGGATTAATATCAATATTTTATAAAGCAGTTAAAAAGATCCCTATTTCCACCTCCCTGCTTTGCTTAACAGCTCTGAGTCAGCATTATCTGTTTTCCTTCTCCAAATTGACACCTTATTTCAATATAATTCAAGGCCACATGCAAATATCCAAACACCTTCAGTTCTTAGTCTAATGCACCTCAATCCAATGCACACTTTTCATATCTTTACATATAACTCCTGATAGGAGCTGACACAAAGAAAATTACTTTGCCTGAAGCACTATGTGCTGGCATTATTTAGGAGCTTGTTGTCTGCTTGTCAGTCTCAATTCTTTGCTTCTCTTTTCGTCTCTATCAGAAGTCTGAATCAAGGGGATCTCATCTTCAACATCGATTAACAGCTGAAGCCCTGAAATAACTTTTGCTGGTAAGTCCTATGTAGAGGATAACATTTGCCAGACAGTTATAGGCTTGTTCGCCTTTGTTTAAGAAAATAATTAAAGAGAGCCTTAGGTGGGTTCATATAATTAAAAAAAACCTAGGCTACCTTATCCGGGGGGCTGGGCTGAGCAGGTAGCCGCCATCCACAGCGCTGTCCTGAGGCCCGCACTGCCCTACTTTCACTTTCGTGACCTCTGGGTCACGACGCTGGAAGGAGAGAGATCTCTCTTAGCATGCAGGAAGGCGTGGAAGCGGCAGGGGGCGTGGCCAGGGAGAGAAAGCTGCCCACTGGCAGCTCTGGAAAGCCTGCAGGAATGCCCCTAGTGGGCGTTTGAGCGGGGAATCCCTCCCCTCCCATTACCCTCAGAGAAAGCAGCAAATATTGTTGCTGATTTCGGAGGGCTATAGTGCGGCGTTGGGGAACAGCAGATAGCAGCGGGTGGGGGGGGGGGGGGCATAGAGGCATGTGATTAGGCAGAGAACATGCCTGTGTGTTGTGTCCCATCTGCCCCCCTCCCCCCCACACACACACCGCCTCAGGTTCTCTTTAAAGATTATTATTATTATGAGTATGAGATTATTATTATCATTTTTACTAATAGTAGAAGTAGTATTAACGTAGTAATAGCTAGAGATGAGCAAGCAACATTTGGGAAGTTAGATTTGCTGTGAATCTGGCTGATCTGCTGCAGGTGAAATCTTTGCAGACATGGGGACAATATTTACATTTTTGGGGAGGAGTTGTTTATATCCTTTTTAGGATGAAAAAGTTGGTGCCCAAAATTAATTAAAAAAAAAAAGGTTAAAACAGACCTAAACGGACTGAAGAATTTTCTCTCTGCTCTAAAAGATAAGCAGCAACATACTAGCGTTTATTTTAAGGAAAAGCATTTCTTTGTTACAGCTGATACAAATCCTGCAATAAATCTGCAGCGTGTCTACTTCCTGCTTTCATGGAAGCAGACATAGGGTTAACATACTGTGTTTACAAATTAGCTGCTCTGCTTCACTGGGATTCCTAAGTTTCCCCGTCATGTTCCCGTAATTCCACCGCCAACATATTTTACATTTCTGAGTCGCCCATTGACTTTCATTACTTCCACCACTGCTGCCTGGCCATGGAAGTCCAACAGTAACGCTCTGTTAACCTTGCTGCAGGTCAATGGAAGATCGGGCACTTCCGGCACAACGCGAGCCCATAAGTGTGCTAGGCCCCATTGCCTTGCATTGTGGTACACTTACAAGGCAAGTATAAAAAGGGCCTTAAAGGGAACCTTAACCATGGACCTTAAAAAAGCTTCACTTACCTGGGACTTGCCCAAGCCTCCTGCAGCCATCCTGTGCTCTCACCACTCCTCGAGTGTCCTCCGGTCCCCGCCGAGGGTTAGATTAGTTTTCGGCCGGCCCCCGGCCACGCGTAGTCTTCTTTGCCTTCCCGCGTACTGCGCCTGCACAGGACGTGCTTGATGGCTGACTCTCAGACAGCCGAAAACAAAACTTACCCACAGCGGGGACCAGAGGACACTTGAGGAGCGGCGAGGCACAGGACCGTTGCAGGGGGCTTGGGGAAGCCCCAGGTAAGTGAAACTTTTATGGTCCAGGATTAAGATTCCCTTTAAGGAACAACTTTAAGCCAAAATGTACGATACTGTTATTCTGTTCTTAGTTGTTGTAAATAGTAAGTGTAACAGGCTTTCTACATCTCACCAGCATTAAACTTAAAGAGAAACTCCGACCAAGAAATGAACTTTATCCCAATCAGTAGCTGATAGGGGTGGCTGGATTTAATGGTTAAGGGCTCTGCCTCTGACATGGGAGACCAGGGTTTGAATCTCGGCTCTGCCTGTTCAGTAAGCCAGCACCTATTCAGCAGGAGACCTTAGGCAAGTCTCCCTAACACTGCTACTGCCTATAGAGCACGTCCTAGTGGCTGCAGCTCTGGTGCTTTGAGTCCGCCAGGAGAAAAGCGCTATATAAGTGTTTGTCTTTGATAGCCCCTTTTACATGTGAAATCTATTCCTTTTCACAAACAGACCATCAGGGGGCGCTGTATGGCTGATATTGTGGTGAAACCCCTCCCACAAGAAACAAGAAAAGTACGTACTCTTGGCAGTTTCCTGTCTGTGAACCTTGCTGCATTGTGGGTAATAGCTGTTTACAGCTGTTTCCAACTGTCCAAAAAAACATGCAGCTGCTACATCACCTGCCAACAGTAAAAATGTCACCATGTAATAAATGTCAGAATGTAAATCAGGGATTTAAAAGATTTTACAATGGGCAAACACTGACTAAATCATTTATACATAATTATTGAAAAAATGAAGCACTTTTTTTTATTACATTATTTTCACTGGAGTTTCTCTTTAAACCTGGAGAATTACGTTTATTAATGCCTGCCAATATTCAGCGGGACAACAGTAGTGCCAGCTATTAAGGACACACAATTACCACAGACAAAAATGAAGCTTTGCGTTATTAACTGTAATAAAAACGTTGAACACTGGGAAATTTTTCATTAAACATAATCTATTTTTTATATTGCGCCAGTTAATCCTAGCGTTCTTCCCCTGCTTTTCCCCACAGCCATTTCTTTTTATTACTGAACTTTCTTATAAATTGCTGTTAATGTGATCATGATTAAACATTATTCGTAAAGCACGGTGTTATTTTTTTTTTAAAAGAGGTATTTTATTTAAAGTGACATTTTACATTTAAATTCCTAGGGGTACAAAGATCAACTTATTATATTAGGGGATAGCTCTCAGTGAATGTAAAAAAAATGAGTCCATATACGAATCAGTATTATGAAATTGTAATTAACCTATTTTGGTTCCTGGACGTAGAAACTACGTCCAGGAACCATGCGCGCTGCCGCGCGCTCCCGCCCCGCGGTTCGTTAGCCAGGCAATCAGTGAATCGGGCTACGGTGCCCGATCACTGATTCCTCTCCCCCACTGAAAAAGTGACAGCTTCTCTCGAAAGCTGTGCCTTTTCTGGCTGTTCCCTCCCCGATGCGTCACTCTAAGCGTGTGTTACGCTTAGAGTGACGTCATGTAAACAAACTCATGGCCGCCATCTTGTGGCCAAAAAGTAAAACTACAACAAAAAGTAAAAAACATTTAAATCAACACACAATTACATTAAAAAAATATGGTTTACATCCCACCCTCCCAAAAATACCCAAATAAAATGTTTAATATAAAAAAAAAAAACATTACAATAAAAAAAAAATGCAAATATTTACCTAAGGGTCTAAACTTTTTAAATATCAATGTAAAGATGAAATATTTCTATATTTTTTTTAATTTTAAACTTGTAAGTAGTAATAGATGCAAAACAGAAAAAATGCACCTTTATTTCCAAATAAAATATTGTCGCCATACATTGTGATAGGGACATAATTTTAACGGTGTAATAACCGGGGCATATGGGCAAATACAAAACGTGAGTTTTAACCTGCCTGGCATTCTATTAAGATCGCCAGGGAGGCTGCGGGAGGGGTTTTTTTTAATAAAAAAAAAACTATTTCATGCAGCCAACTGAAAGTTGGCTGCATGAAAGCCCACTAGAGGGCGCTCCGGAGGCGTTCTTCCGATCGCCTCCGGTGGCCAAAAGTAACACGGAAGGCCGCAATGAGCGGCCTTCCGTGTTTCGCTTACCTCGTCGCCATGGCGACGAGCGGAGTGACGTCATGGACGTCAGCCGACGTCCTGACGTCAGCCGCCTCCGATCCAGCCCTTAGCGATGGCCGGAACTTTTTGTTCCGGCTACGCTGAGCTCAGGCGGCTGGGGGGACCCTCTTTCACCGCTGCATGCGGCGGATCGCCGCACTGCAGCGGCGATCAGGCAGCACACGCGGCTGGCAAAGTGCCGGCTGCGTGTGCTGCTTTTTATTTGAGCCAAATCAGCCCAGCAGGGCCTGAGCGGCAGGCTTCGGCGGTACTGGACGAGCTGAGCTCGTCCAGATCGCTCAGCAGGTTAATTATGGAGGCATGTATTATTTTAAAACTATAATGGCTGAAAACTGAGAAATAATGAATTTTTTCAGTTTTTTCTTATTCTTCCTGTTAAAATGCATTTACAGTAAAGTGGCTCTTAGCAAAATGTACCCCCCAAAGAAAGCCTAATTGGTGGCGGAAAAAACAAGATATAGATCAGTTCATTGTGATAAGTAGTGATAAAGTTATAGGCTAATGAATAGGAGGTGAACATTGCTCAAGTGAAAACGACGGAACGCGAATGGGTTAAACCATTCACTTTATGTGTTAAAGTAACCTTAGAACAATGATGGAGTAGACGCCATGTAGATTGTACAGCCAAAATGTCCAAATCACATCACCGTTGCCTAGATACAAGAACTTCCCAAATATGCTAATATTGTCCTGTTTGGAGAAAAGGCTGTGTTACATTTAATAAGAGCACTTGTTCATTTCGGCACCAGCTGTTGCTTATAGGGATGCTCATTTGTATTTCGCAGAATTGTAATTTCTGCATTTCCGATTGGAAAACAGAACGCAGAAATTGGATTTCTGTAGAACTACTGCATTGCCGCAGCTCTGTAATTTTAGCGCAATCACAGAACTCGGAAACATTGGACCAATCAAAAAAAAAAAACTTCTAGGAGATAGGATTTCTGTGGAAATACTGCAATATTGCAACACGCTAATTTTTGCCCCATCACAGAATTTAGAGTCAACTCAGAAGTATTTAGCCAATCAGAGAATGTAAAAAAATGACAAAAAACAACCACTACTTGAAAATCGGAAAGCGAAAATCGAAAATCTGTGGAATCGGTAATCAGCATTGGTGGAGATCGTAATTTCCAACCATCCCTAGTTACTGATAGTTTCAATATCCTACTATTGACTTGTGTTATCTAAAACTCACGCCAACCCCTACACCTAACACTATTCTTCCCACTACCTATGTCTAGCATTACCCCCCCCCCCACCCCCACCCACCCATGCCTAAAACTAACCTATAAAGCCAAATGACATGCCACAGCTGATCTGGTTTTGGCTATATGATATCCAAACTCCAGTGCCCATTCATTCTGTGATTGCCAATATCCGGCGTTCGTAGCCAAACCCTGGACACTGATTATCCAAATCCAAAATCCATATCCATCTCCACTGCCTGATGTACTGTTAACTCTGAGTTTGCAAGGACGGATTTATATATTTTCAACCCCTAGGCTTAGTATGAAGGGATTCTCCTTCCATGTGCCACAGTGCTCCTCCCATTCCATGTGCAGCCCCCTCTTTCATGTGTAACATCCATATACTGCAGACCCTCCCTTACATGTACAACTCCCTTGGGCATCAGCTTTCCTTTATTGTGTTTCTCCCCATTGGCAGCCTTCTCTTTTATTTGTTGCAACCCCTATTTCATGTCCAGGTGCCCCCTTAGGCTGCAGCCGCCCATGGCCCAGACCTGTGAGGCCTTGCTGGCCCTGGGAGTTTGGCTATATAGTAGATGAGCTATGCGCCGGTATCCAAAGTTATGCTATATAATAGCTGAACCCCAGTGCCTAATTTACTCAGTTGGTGCCACCACCATAGCCACAAATTACAGTGTTCAATTAGGTGGGTGCCCAGATTAACTGGTTTGACCTGCAGAGGTTTCGGGGGCAGTAAACTAAAACTAATGGTGAATCTGTATACTGTATAGACTTTCCACATCAACAGTACAGGGGCACATGGGAGGCAAAGGCTGAGCTGAGTCCTAATGGTCTGTGGCAGGTTAAGAGCAGTCTCATCAGCTATATCATAAAAAAGGATGGAAGACATAACTGCTCCCACACAAGTAGATGTCAGAGATGGCAACAAGCTGCCAGAGGATCCAATCTCCACAAATTACAATGCAAAATCCAGTATTTCCTCAGCACTCTGATAGTATTTAAAAGAACCAGAACTTGTGACTCACAGGTGCCACCACACAGTTAATGAGATGATATCAGATACTGGTCACAAAAGTTTACCAACATTTATTATAATAAAAGAAATTCAGCAATAAAAACTCACATAATGAGTCTCGGCACAAAGAAACCTTTTCCACAAAATCTAGTTTTCACACAGTGCCCAAAGTGTTGTTTGTAACAGAAAGGATTGCCTACTCTTTAACCTGATCGGTTTTGGCACTCCGCCATTGTCAGGGGTGACAGAACTAAACATACTTTAAGGCAGGTAAGTCATCTATACTACATATTTAGCTATCTGCCTGGTGTTTAGAGTTGTGCATCAGCAGCTAACAGACCGTCTACAACTGAAGACACACCCAACTGGCAAGAACTTTAGTTTTTGGATTAAAAATATATTTCATAATGTCTGTAACAGCTTAATGAAATCAGATAGTTAACAAATACTATTCACAAAGTTCACTGCCTTTCAGTGTGGAATTTGCACCGGAAAGTCAGTACGAGTACGACCCACTAAATAACTGTTTTCCTCAATCCAAATTAGATTTGCAGTGTGCATAATTCTTTTAGCCGTATGACGTCAGCATGCGCCGTGCATTTACTTTCAGCTTTTACTGTTTACGTTTTAGGAGTTCAACTATTGGTGAGAAACACAGTCCAGAAAGTAAAATACTCTGACCTTTAGGGAGAAGACAGGAGACCATTTACATTAGTCCTCATTAGAAAGGTTTCCTTGTCTAATAAGCAGAACCTCAGAAGTGTGTGTTTTTTCCCCTCTCTCTTGGATTTTATTTTCTCTGGAGAATTTATGAGCTGGTGGAGGTTTTCCTGAGAGAAACAGTCAGGGTTGTGCCACAGATGGTTTTAAATTATACAAGAAGATTTTTTTAAATGAATTATTTTATCAACCTATGATTACAGTAATCCAGTGATTGCTTATTATGATAGGTATCTTCCAGTCAAGAGCCCAAAATGGAAAGAACAGTTATTAAGTCACCAGAATTCCATGAGGAGCAGAATCCAAGCACTTTAGGAACCAGAAAATATAATTATAGCTTTGGATTCTAGTTTCTGGTTTGTATTCAACCTGTAAAATATTTTTTTCTCTGTATGGTTTTAGTGCTGCTTGTCCTTAGTATTATCAGTGGCCCTCAAGGTATACATTTTTAAAAAAACACACCATTTTCTGTTTATAGCTACTTCTAATTACTGTATTTTTCGGACTATAAGATGCTCCTGACCATAAGACGCACTTAGGTTTAGAGGACAAAAAACAGGGGAAAATTATATATATACTAAGCCTTGTGCATCCATGGTGAAGGTGCTTCTTGTATATTATGCACTCATTGTACCTCATGCCCCCTTGTACCTCTTGTGTCTCCTTGTATACTCCTCTGCCCACCTGGTGTCCTCCTTTTCTCCTCCTCTTTGCCCCTTTATGTCCCCCTTGTGTCCTCCTCTGTCCTACTTATGTCCTCCTCTATTCCCCTTTGTGCCCCCTGTTTATCCCTGTGTCCTCCTCTGCATGGGCATAATACAGGGAGTCCCCGGCATTGCGGCGGGTTGGAGGTTCGTATTGGCAGGAACTCCCTGCATTTGGACTATAAGACGCAGTGACTTTTTTCCCCCACACTTTTGGGGGAAGAAAAGTGAGTCTTATAGTTCCTTTGGTGGTTCCAATGGTTCCTTTGTATACATGCTTCATGATTGTAGGCCAAGCAGGACATTTGGGGATGTCTCTGCCAAGAATATAGAATGTTTTTGGTGGCCCCGATCCCTCCCCTTTACATCAGCTAAAGATGTGAAATGCTGAATCTTTTTTCTCGTCCTTACCCTGCCAGCTCCATGTCAACCCATCATGCACTGTGCGTCATCCCTCCTCCATAGCAACAGAACATGTCACTAGCCTGTAGGCTGGTGCCACATTGTACAGAACTCAGCCCCAAACTGTCACCCGTGGGATTGAGTCTTCCAATCCCTGCAGGCAAAAGAAATTGTGCATACCTCCCAACTTTTTGAGATAAGAGAGATGGACACTTAAGCCACATCCATGCCACCCCCGGCACACCCCTAGTCACACATACCATAAAGATTTCATGAGAAAAATATGTTGTTTTATAATTCAAACCACACTGGCTCTTTCTATCCTGTTTCATGTTGCTTCATATTAACATTTGATAATAAGAAATATATCAATTTAAATGGTAGGAATAAAGATTACAGTCAAACACATTTTTCAGTAGATAAAATACATATATTTACACAGATCTTTACATCAGTCCTAAAAGAGGAACAAATGAAGAAGAAAGAGGGTCAGGATTCACAAAGAGGGACTGTCCCTCCACAAGAGGGGTAGTTGGGAGCTATGAATTGTGTGTTTAAGTTTAAAATTTGTATAAGCTGTAATGCAGTACCAAAGGGGTATGAAGAAAAATCCAAAAAGTTTGCAACCCAAATAAAACAATTTCACCTATCTATACTTGCAAATAAAAATAACATCTGATCGGCATACTCATTCAGTAACTCGGAAACCCTGATGATATCCAGACAGGCTAGCAAAGCTCTTTTAAAACTAAGTCAGCAGTGGAGAAGTATAACCATAAATTATGGGATCCCAGCATCTGGCTACCTATAATAAAGAGGTGGAGGTGGGTCATCTGGCTACTTATACTGAAGAGGGGGGTGTCACCTGGCTACCTATACTAAAAGAGAGGTTATCTTGCTACCTATACTGAAAGGGGGCTTATCTGGCTAACCTATCCTAGTGTTCTGGGGGGGGGGGGGGGGGGGGCTCTGGCTACCAATACTTAAAGAGACACTTAAGTAAAAAAAAAATGAGATTTACTCACCTGGGGCTTCCAATAGCCCCCTGCAGCTGTCCGGTGCCCTCGCCGTCTCCCTCCGATCCTCCTGGCCCCGCTGGCAGCCACTTCCTGTTTCGGTGACAGGAGCTGACAGGCCAAGGACGCGAGTGATTCTTCGCGTTCCTGGCCACAATAGCGCCATCATTGCTGCTATAGCATATATCATATACCATATAGCAGCATAAAGGGTGCTAATGTGTATGGGAACGCGAAGAATCACTCGCATCCCCAGCCTGTCAGCTCCTGTCACCGAAACAGGAAGTGGCTGCCGGCGGGGCCAGGAGGATCGGAGGGAGACGGCGAGGGCACCGGACAGCTGCAGGGGGCTATTGGAAGCCCTAGGTGAGTAAAACTCATTTTTTTTGTTTAACTTAAGTGTCCCTTTAAAGTAAACTTGTAAGAAAACAAATGTCCACTAGGGGTACATACCTTGATAGGAAGAAGCCTCTGGATTCTAAAGAGTCTGCCCCCATCATCCTTCGCAAACCCCTTTACCGCTGGGATTTCCGGACACACGTAAACAAAAATAATCCCAGTTGCCACTGGGTGCAGGCACTGCGCACAGAAATAGCTGAACCCGATTGGGTCGCAGACGCATAGGGCTTGACTATTTCCACCAAAACCCATGAACAAAGCCGCTACTGTGACTTTGCAATCCCCTGAAAGCCCTAGTCAGCAGAGGTAAGTACTCCTTCCGGCCACTTTTACCCTTCGGGTACACTTTGAAGGGATGTGGGTCATCTAGCTACCTATACTGAAGGGGGTGGAGTCATCTGGCTACCTTCACTGATGGGGGAGTTCATCTGGCTGCCTTTATTGAGGGCTACTCATACTGGGTGGGGGGGGGGGGTCATGAATATATTCAGAGCCCAAAACTTCTGCCCAGTACCCTATTCGTCCTCGTGGGCCGAGGCTGCACTGGCATCAGTGTACAAGTGCAACTGTACTAGGCATGTGGGAGTGCAGTCCTTACATATCCTGTAGCATGAAGCTGGTCATACACAGAGGAAAAAGACATGCAGGAGTAGTGTAAGTATTTTTATTTTGCTTCAGGTTCCCTTTAGGACTGTTTGCTAGGGACAAAAAAACCTCTTGATTCTTCTAGCAAGCACTCTGATAACTATGATTACTGTGACATCCCTACAGCAATGGCAGTCTCCATATTCCTCCTACTTCAAGTTATAAATGGACATATGAATTATATCTACCAAATGCCATAACTGTAAACAACATGCTTTCGGCTCTTAGGTTCCATACCTTTATGTGTTAATTTATAGGACATTTTTTGCACATAATTTAAAGTGACAGAGGTGTTATTTCCATATGCTGGCCATTAGAACAATGTTGTTCAGAGGCCGCTCTGTCGTGTCATCGCTCAGCGCGCTACCCTGCACCCCCGGCAGCCTCAGCAATCTCTCTCTATACAGTAAGTGCCTGAAACCTCAGCTGCCTCTCCAGAGGAAATTGCTGCCGTTTCACATATAATTCAGCTTGATTCACAGGGAAGTTAAGAGTGTAAGATGCTGGCCCCCCCTTCCCCCTCTACAACAGAGCTATTTGTGGAATTGATGCTGCTAATCTTTCTGAATGTGAAGGAATTAAATTACTTTATTAGATTGACATTTTTTTGGTGTTACCAAAAAATCAATACGACAGAGAAATTTAAAGCTGCAGCAGGACATAAATCAATTCCATCCAAACTGCGTCAAAATCACAAGGTGCTTTCTAACTGCTGTTCAATTTACATTTAGAGCTAAGCGGTTAAAGAAGGCGTCCACTCTGCTGGAGAGGCTTGGATCTGTTTTATAGTGAACATTTTGTATATTTACAAAAGGATGAATGCAAAAGTCTTATTATGACATCCCAGATGTGTGAACAGCCTTTTAGGGATGTAACACAACAAGGGCGTAACTACAAACCATAGGGCCTGCCAGCAAAAATTTGATAGGGCCCTTAATAGCCATAACCCTTCCTTTGCCTTTTTCTTCTTGGTGACCCTCAAAGCCGGGAGGCCCATCTCATACTAGTGATGCTCAGATACCCCCCAATCACGAATTTGAGTAAATTTGGCCATGGCAGAATCGAAATCCGGATAGGCTGTGATCGTGATCCGGATTTGAATCGGAGTTCCGAATTCTACTTGGAGTTTAGAATCTGTGATCATGGTCGTGATCATGGATTTGACTTTAACGTTAATAGCAAAACCCCCATACATGCCCCCACTATTCTACTTAACATATCCTGCAAATTTGGTGTTTATATCATGTAAGGGGGCTTTGCTATTAACCTCTAAAGTCGGCTGCTTTTCAGGTTATTAATCACGGCCGTAAACACGACTAAATACGTGATCACGAGCCGGATTTGGACCACGATCACGAGTGCATGCAGAACTGAATCCGTGATCGAGAGGCAATCACGAATTCGGAAACCCGACCTCATGATCAGGAAAAACAGCTCGCGATTACGGGTCACCCATGATCACAAGGTCGTGATGAGCAATGCTGCATAAGGCTCATAAAACAAGTGCGGCCATCAGGAGCTTCACACCCATAACATGTGTAGCCACAAAAACTGTATCAGAGAAAGAGAAAGTTAGTAGTTGGGGTTACCCCCACACCTCTGCACCCCCCTGCAGTTGCAGGGGCTTCTCCCTCTTAGTTATGCCCCTATAAGAAAGTATTTTGTATACTTGCTTGTTTTGGAAGGTGTAAATATCAAAGGGAAATGTGGCCATCAGGTGACTTAGCGGCCGATCAACCATCCGATTCCATCATAGTCATCTAATCGGATGAAAATTGGTGCTGTCAAGTGCATGCCCGATAAACAATGCAACCAATTTTGGGCCAAAATTGGTCACATTAACCACTTCCTGTCCCTATGACATGAAAATAAGTCTCTGCACTCTCCTCCCTACAAAATTTTAGATAAAACTGTTTATTTATCTCTGACCTGATAACATCACTACAGAGTTGAAAAGAAATTACAGAAAACCCCTCTACTCCCAGTGAAATTCAATGGCAGAGTTAATTAGTAAACACGTGTAAAATACACATTCCAGGAGCAGACTGTAGCAGATTGTCTACATTACTTAATTATTACATCTAAAATACATCATCTGATCCCTTTGGGAGACATCGCTAGACCAGGCTGCACATACGCATGACAGCTGTATAGCTGATGGCGCGCTGCGTTGCTATGTGGTGGAGACGGCGTAGGGACGATGAGAGGTGCATGCGTGACGTCACATGGTGGGTAGAGGAGCGGTGCGAACAACGAGATCGGTGTCACTGAGGTTGAACAGATCCGTTCCGGTGGATCGCTCATGGCTTGGGGGTCGCCAGCTGCAATGCCATACACACACAGCAGAGTGTTGACTGAGGCGGTCGTTATTGGGCGTGTGTACGTGGCTAGACTCTACCATAATTAAGAGCAGCATAGCAAAAAAAATGTATAGTGCAGCATCTTACTCTGGGAGAAATTTTTCACGATCGTGTTTTTTTAAGTAATTTAAGGCACTGAAATAATTCCGGGAAGCGTGACTGATTGAAAACGGCAACAATTAATTATTCTTTTTTTTTTTAAAAGAAGATACAATGTAGACACAGCTTAATGCTTGTAATCTTACTGAACTACTTCACCCATACTGCTCTGCATACACTTTATCCTCAGCTGTCCTCTTAGGTTCTGCTCAGGTCAAGCTAAACTCATTGCCAATTAAAGGATTTAGAGGATTATACTTGTTCTATAATGGTTGGTGATCACTTAATGTAAAATGCCAGTTGTTTTAATTCTGAAATTCTGTTTTAACACTCAAAAATATCTACTTTCAAGTAGCTATCAAATTGAATGCATTGCTCTTTACATGTTAAAGCTTTTCTGTATTATCTTTATCCGCAGAGTAAAATCTTCCCATTGGAAAGCAGTAAAGCTGCCAGACGGGGGTGGAGTGGGGGGTCTAGCTCGTGTACAGCAGCCCTAAAAAATGCCAAACATTTTGCCCTTACTTTTTTAATAAAAAAAACAAAAACAAAAACTACAATTAGCTCTATTTGTGAAAAAAAAGGGGGGTAAAATTCATTTGGGTGCTAAGTTGTATGACCAAGCAATAAACCGTTAAAGTTTTGAAGTGGCTAATTGTAAAAAAAATAGCCTGGTCACTAGGGGGGTATAAACCTCTGGTCCTCAAGTGGTTAAAGTGAACCCGAGGTGAAAATAAACAGATGAAATAAACTATTGTATTTATCCTCCCACTCCTAAAAATGACTCTTTTAGATATATTATGGTTTTATTTTATATTTAAAAATTTACAAAGTAGATTGAATGTTTTGTTGCCTCTGCTCAGTGGCAATCTATTAAGTGCCCCAGAGTTAAAATACATGAACTATTGACCTTTTTTTTAAATCTCCTTCTGCTCTCAGAAGTGGTGTTCTTCCAGGAAAACTTGTATGGCTGTAATCTGCTTATCAGTGAGGTTTACTATATTTCCCGACAAGGTACTGAGAAGACAGAAGCTGACAATTGCATGCCTGCAAATTAACACTGTCAGGCAGCAAAATGCATTAAGTAAAACAGCCTGGTTATTTATAAGTTTTGCACTGAATATACACATATTTACCTCATCATGTCACAAAGTGGCACTGGTAGATATAAAGGCAATCTCATTACTGGCATTACTGGCTTCAATGAGTGCTTGTGATTTGATGTGATCGGTTCTCTCACTTTTTGAAAGATTGTTATATATATCCTTGACGGATATCATGAAGCCTGTATACCGCGCCAATCTGCTGGGACCAATTAAAAGTTTTACACGGCATCAAACATTAAGTGTGACTTCAACATTTCAAGTGCCAGTGTAGAATCAAGTGGCAACACAAGTTGATAAAACAAGGCTGTGAACTGTGCTATTCAGTTTCCGGCCCGGGTGTTAAATGAAGTTATTGCCAGCCATATCTGGCAGTTTATTCGGTAAGTAACATTTTTAAAAAGGATACAAATATTTTGCACCCTAATCTAATTATACAGTGGAACTGATTTGTTAAGTTTTTTTTCAGGCTGGAGATCATTACAGATATTAAAGTACTAGTTAAAGGAATTCTATCAAAGATTGCATTTTTGAGAAAACATCTTTAATCAACGTAAAATAAATGTAAATAAAGAAGTCAGCATATATTTTTTTCTGTGCTGTAATTTTTTTCAACATGTTTGTGTAAGACAGACAGTGAGCTTTGAGGACACACTGACGGCGACGGGGCACTGGAATAGTCCATGTTGATGGGGGTTGCCAGGTTTAAAACAGAGCATTGCTGGCTATTTCCTGGCTCCCCCACCCATAGGAGTTTTTAGTCAGGTAGCTGCCGCAGTAACGAGCCATCCGTTATGCTCATATTAAGCCCAGACAATAGGTCGCACTTCCATATGCGCATTGATCGCAGTGTCCTGCTCAGTCAATGGATGTTTTATACATTTGTATTACAGCGCTCTGTCAGAACGGAACACTTCCACCCTCCTTTGCCTCAATGCTCTGTTTTGAACCTGGCAAGTGGCAACCCAACCCCTATCAACATAGACTATTCCAGTGCCCCGCCGCCATCAGTGTGTCCTCAAAGCTCACTTGTCTTACACAAACATGTTGAAAAAAATTACAGTACAGAAAAAATATATGCTGACTTCTTTATTTACATTTATTTGACATTGTTAAAGATGTTTTCTCTGTTCTCTATTCTTTGATAGAATTCCTTTAAGTCTTGTTTTTAGAATTCCATTTAAAGTACGGTAAATCTAAGGCAAAAAAATAAAAAAGATCAGTGATACAAATACATATTTCTTCATGTCCTCAGCCCCCCACTAAATGTCTCAGGATATGAAGAATAAGTATCCATAGCTTATACTATTTTTTCACCCCAAGTACAGTTAATAGATATGCAATTAAAAATGTGCATCATGTGACATGCTGCGCTCTTCTGATTGGAGAGAAAGGGAGAGAATTGAATGCCCACAGGAGAAGGGACATCAGTGATAGGATCCTGGACATCAGTCATCCACCTTTACAGGTCATTTTTATTATTAGATTTAAAAAAAGGAAGTGTTTTTGCATGTTTTTTTTTAAACACACAGTGATTAAAGATATAATTTCTATTTCAATGAAATTATCAAAAACAAAACAAAAAAATGATGGTGAACCAGAAATTTGATTGATTCTATAAACCTGGCCAGTATTTATTACATGTTGTCTTTTATTAGTTTGCAAGAACTTGCAATCTTCATCTGGGGCTTATCAGATTATAGTGATGATTGCACAATGAGTAGCCTTGGAGTAACACTGACACAACAAAGAAATCATTCAGAAGAACATTCTACCATAGCCTTCCTAAAGGTCTTTTATTCCCATAGAAACTAAAACCTACTTTTATGAGTCTTGATACATTTTCCCCTTATTGTTTTCAAGTTATACATAAAATCAGGGGTGTAACTAGAGGGGAGCAGCCTCTGCGATTACAGGGGGGCCCAGATCTGTGGGGACCCCGACTAATAACCTTCCCTTCCTCCAATACTGGGGACTATTCATCAGATCAGGTGTTTTTGTGGCTACACTTGTTATGGGTGTGAAGATCATGATGATGGCCACACTTGTTTTATGACCCTTGTGAGATGGGCCCTAAGAGTTCTAACGGGAGACTAGGAAGGGTGTGAACATTGGGGGGGGGGGGAGAGGCATTAAAGGTAGTGGGGGGGGCATGATTTTTAGTTATGCCACTGCATAAAATGCTGCTAACTAAAGGTGCCCATACACTAACGTGATTTCCCGCTGATAGACAGCAGATTGGATCACTGTGATCGAATCTGCTGTGAAATCGATAACGCAAACGCGGACCTATCGACCAATGTCCATCCGAAATCGATCGATTCTGTCAATCTGCCCAGGTGGAAAATTTCACTCGATCGCCGGCGGGTCGGGAGTGCATCGTTAGAAGTGTTCGATACGGCGAAGATCGACGTAGCAATATATCGCCTGTCCGACCGGCACAAGTCCCCGGGTCCCTGCTGTCTCTCACTTCTTCCGACATCTTCTCTACACTTTATGTTCTGTCCTGTGAGAAAGCGAGGTTCAAACAGTAGAGGGCGCTCTAACTTTCTGCTTGTCACAGGAGGGGACAGGAAGTGAAGCGAAGATGGAGTACGCTGGAAGAAGTGAGACTGCAGGGACCTGGGGAATCATGCTGGCAGACAGGTAATATATATGCTGAAATCGATTCAAAATCTGTTTGCAGTGTATGGGTTGCCATTAGATCCCTCTCTGATCAGATTCGACCAGAGAGGGATGTATCTGTTGGTCAATCTGGTGGCAATTGACCAGTGTATGGCTGCCTTTAGCTAACAAAAATATGTGTTGTCTTAATCCTCCTATGTACTTATGCATGCTTGTACTTATTTACTAGTCTTACTATTTGATTGTTTGAACTGTTCACAGACCCATGAATGTATTTTTTTTTTTTTATGTTGACATCTTCTCTTTCATCTTTTTAGCCGATTCACAAACAAAGCTAAGCCTCGAGAGATGGTCTGCTCTCTCCACTGAGTTCACAGCTTAATGATCTCTACAGGGACCCGTAATGATGAAGACGTCACCCTTATCCCTACAATTATTATCAACTAACCATTTGATTATAGGGTTTATGATCCAGAGGAAGAGTCCCCAAGAAGCTGAGGCATCACATGGGAGGAGACCCTCTCTCAGGTAATTAGACTGTGTTTTTGACATTGAGAAGGCTAAGAGTCAAGTACAGGAACTTCAAAGGGTAGCACATGGTCTGATGGCAGACAAAGGAGTGTTGCAGATATTTAAGTTAGACATTGTGGTCAATCAGTCCTCTTTAAATTCAATATCTTGTCGTCCAGAAACAATATAGACGTCACCATAAATCACAGCAAACAGATACCTGTAAAATATGATACATGGCCCTATGGTCTGGGGAACAGTAACCCTAGATATTAGACTTTTTTAAAGTAATACTTTCAGAAGGTAGTAATTGTATTAATTGAATGATAATCATAATAATCTGAATTTCTATTCTCAAACTCCCATTACAGTCAAGTCTCAGCTGCTTGAGATAACATTTTTTCTCCAGTTATTTAATTATGTTATCTCTTCAAAGTTCTAGTCAGTGTAAAGCCCCCCAAAAGGCTGCCTAATGGGGTGTCTAAAGTCAGTGCTACTAACAGGTCTGTCCTTTGCTTGCCATTTCCTTATATTTTTATTTTAACATGTCTTTAGCTTTCATGTTTTACTGACAGCACCTTTGACTTCTAAAGATGAGTACACAAGACACCTTTGACAGATGTTGCCCATCGGGGATCAGGACCTGATCTCCATAGGTGGCATTGCTGGCCGGGCTGCACACACACATGTTAGCTGCGTAGCTGACAATCCTTTGTGTTACTATGCGGGGGCAGGTGAATGACAAGTGGCGCGTGCGTGTGGGGTAGTGGCGCGAACAATGGGATGGGTGGGGAATCAGCATTGCTGCTGGGGGTGAGCAGATCCGCCGGGCAGATCATTTCAATTTCGGGGGGTCAGTGGCTGCCGTGCACATGCAGTCGTTATCAGCCACCTCAGCCAACTTAAGTTAACTCATGAGCCGCCGCAGAGAATGACAAAGAACTCAGAAAGAGTGATTAGAAGAAAGACAAACAAGTGAAAAGTCCATACAGCCTCCCCGAGAGGGAAGACTTAACTGCAGGCCCGTATTTAGGCCAAGGCCTCCTAGGCCATGGCCTAGGGCACCACAGGAGCAAGGGCACCAAAGCAGCAGGCTGAACTTATGCAGCATTTGCAAACTTGCAAATGTTGCAATGTAGGAAGATCAAACCATGGTTCTCTGCTGCCAGCGACCTGTGCAGTGGCCACCTTGCTCTCACATTTGAATTGTGGCGGGTGGCTATGGACTTGGGCAGCATTGGAGACAGAGGGGAAGAGGAAGCTTCTGCACTGGAGATGAGCGGAGAAATGAATGACACTGATGGCTGCTGTGGTGTGAAGTGAGCTGGCTACCTATACTGAAAGGTGTGTGGGGAGGGGGGAATAAAGGGATTAACCTCCCTGCCGCGCAGGAGGATTTCTCAGGCCCTCCTGGACGGATTTGCATGACTTTTCGTCGCTACCCGCTGATTAGCCGCCGCCGCTCGCCGCGCCGCCCCCCCCCCCCCCCCAGGCCCTGTGCGCTGCCTGGCCGACCAGTGCCAGGCAGCACTGAGGGGTAGATCGGGACTCCCAATGACGTCACGACATCGATGACATCGGTGACGTCATGCCGCCCGTCGGGGGAAGCCCTCCAGGAAATCCCGTTCTTTGAACAGGATTTTCTGATCGGAGTTCGACGGAGGCGATCGAAGAGGGAGGGGGGACGCCGGTGCACAGCGGCTATCATGTAGCGAGCCAATTAAAAAACACTGCTCTGCTGCCCCCTGGCGGTTTTTAATAGACCGCCAGGGGGGTTAAAGGAGTCATCTGGCTACCTAAACTGAAGGGAAAGGGGGGAGAGGTCATCTGTCTACCTATACTGGGGGGGTCATCAGGCTACCTATACTGGAGGAAAGGGGGAGGAGTCATCATGCTACCTATACTGAAGGGGCGGCTGGTGACATCGGCCTTGGGCAGTAAAGGGTACAAATCCGGCCCTGCTTAAATGGTGTATTAGTTTAAGTGTAGGCCTTCTAATTGCGTATTCCAAAACGGTGTTTCATACAGTAGCTCTCCTTGTAGCAATGTAAAGATCCTGGCCTAGCTAGAGCTCCACTCCACCCACATCCCCCCTGGATGCACATTGGGAGAAGCTTGCATTTGTACATTATCCCCAACGACTGTATCTATGCACATTGTCAAATGCAGCTATATGTGCAATTGTGCATAGACCTGGCACCTTGGAACGAGACTTAAAGAGACACAGAAGCGTGAAAAAAATGATGATATAATGATTTGTATGTGTAGTACAGCTAAGAAATAAAACATCAGGAGCAGAGACAAAAGTCTAATATTGTTTCCAGTACAGGAAGAGTTAAGAAACTATATAACTGAAAATAAAAATATGAGAATATTTTCTTTGCTACTAATGTTCTATTAATTATCCACACTACACTACCAATTCATTATATCATTTTTTTTTTGCTTCAGTGTCTCTTTAATAACATTATAGCTTTACTTTCTGTAGAGCCAAGAGACAAAAAAGATGCACATAGAGAGCACTGCCTGATCTCAGGCTAGGCTGGACATTGTACATTGCTGGTGGGTGCCGGATTATCTCCCATTTTGACCCCTTATTACAGAGGAAAAGTAAACTCCATTGGCGGTCATAGAGCTGGTAGGTAAAGAGCTGCCACTAAGTTTTCCACATCACACTAAAGGTGCCCATACACCTCTCGACTTGGCGACTGATCAACCATCTCATTCAATAGTTATTATTGAAAAGGTGCAGCCAAGCGCATGCCTGATCGATGATGCAACCAATTTCTGGCCGAGCACGTTAGTCGGACATGCTGCAACTGCAAGATGTTGGGCTGTTGTGGTTAGTGATGGGCAGAAATTACACCCATGCGTAATTACTATACGCATCGTAATTCGCGTTTACGCCTCGAAATGCGAAATTTCGGGGAAAAGCATCATTAATTTTGTATGCAATAGTCGGCATTCATAATTACGCATAATTTTACACGTAATTTATGTGTAATTTTGTGCCGACTTTGGCGGTGATTGATTAGCAAAGCATATTGGTAGCACATTGGTAGGTGATTGGTAGCAATAGCATATACAGGTATATGCTATTGCTACCAAAATTGCTACGTATGTTAAAGAGGATAGTCGGTACAAATCAAAAGAATTTCTCAAAAAGACCTTGTAGTTTTTGAGAAAAATACAAAGAAAAATGGTTTTTAAACTGACTTTTTTTTTTGTTTAAAAATATTTTTTCTTTGGATTTTTAAAATCGATTATGTAAAAAACGACAGGGTATATTTACTGCATGTGGTCCCCTTGCAGAGTTTGTCCCTCACCTCCTGTTCTTGTGGCCACCATGTGTGTATCCAGCATCAGGCTGTATTTAATTTATTTAATTTCGCCTTATAACCCTAAAAACTGCCAAATTTGACTGTCTGAGGCCCAGTGCACACCGAGCGGTTTTTGGAGCGATCCGCCGGCCGCATCCGCCTATAAAAACGCTTGTCTAATGTATTGCAATGGGATGGTGCACACGGGCGGTTTGTGGTTTTTGCCAAGCCGCAAACGCGCCTCCTGCTGCGCGTTTGCGGATTTCGGAAGCGTTTCGTTCTCAATGTAAAGTATAGAAAAAACGCAAACCGCTCTGAAAAACGCTACTTCAGAGCGGTTTGCCAGGCATTTTTGTTACAGTAGCTGTTCAGTAACAGCTTTTACTGTAACAATATGTGTAATCTGCTACACAAAAACGCACCCAAAACTGCTAGGTATGTTTAGAAAACCTCTCTAAACATACCTAGAATCGCTCTGAAATCAGCTCCCAAAACCGCTAGCGTATTGCGGATCTGCTAGCGGTTTTGGTGTGCACTGGGCCTGACTCTGGTTTTACACTCCTCCTGATTGACGTTAATACATTTTCCATTCACACATATGTGAAAACAGTACTTTGTGGAAACATGTGGACGATAAATAAATACCAGTTTAGCACAACCTTGGTCACAATGTTCTTTAACATACAAGTTACACTTCAACAAGAAAAACCTATAAATATTTAGATGGAATAGTCCCCTGAGCTAGACTGTATGTCCCTTTATTAAATGGCCTATGTATACCGCCATTGTAATATTTTTTTCCCCGCAGATCTGTTTGACAGGAACCTTACAGTAGGTCTGTAATAAATTCTAATGCCTTTGTAGAATTTTTTTTAAGAAAGATTTTTATTTTTTCGCTGGTGTTCTGTTTGCTGCAGGCTGCGAACTCATCGGTCGTATAACCTTGTGAGCAGCAGAGATCATTTAACAAAATGAGTGTTTCTAAAATGACCTGTAGGAAAATAGAAGACATTAATCCAACAGCCATCAAAGCTCTGTGAAGCATGTATTATTATAGGGTGCTTGGCAATATAAACACTTTGTAGGGAAGATTAAGTGACTGTTTGGGTCCGCCTGCCACATATCTTGTCTGCGATCTAAGTCGGAGATTTATTAGGGACACTATCGCGCTGGAGCCATCTCATTGATATGATAACACATCTGTACAGCTTACATTTGCCGCAGTCACAGCTGAAGGTGGTGTCCGTTTGGGGCCTCTAGATTACAGTACCTGGAGAGGTAAGCGTAATTATAGTGTGCATTGTTCAAATGATAGGATGCATTCTCCCCAAGGCTTTCAGCATTAATCACCGACACAGGAGATGCAATAAAGTCATAATTGCTTTTCTGTAAAAGTTATAATCTAACTTGTTCAGCTTTAAGGCAGCGGGTTGTCTGCCCTAGCGAGAGGCCAGGCTTTCCTAAGCAAAGTACAAAGTGTGACCTGTGACAAACTTTGCATGTTTAACCACTTGACGACCAGGGGATTTTCCCCTTACCTGTGCAACGTGGGCTCTTCAGCCCACAGCACAGATTGTCTTTTTAGCAGGGCGATCAGACTTCCCCCTTTTTTCCCCACTAGGGGGATGTCCTGCTGGGGGGGTCTGATCGCCGCCGGCTACTTGGGTTTTGTGGGGGGGCTCTTCAAAGCCCCCTTTCGCAGCACTATTCTGCCCTCTCCGCCCTTCCCTCCCTCCCCTCCATGCTGTGGGTGGTGCAGGACCTAGCATTAACCTCCCACCTAATGCCTAACAATACCTCCCCACCCCCCCCCCTACACACACACTGCCTAACAGTACCCTCCCCCCATGTCTAACACTAACCCCCACATGAATCCACCACTCTGCACATCTCCTCTCCCAGGCCAGCCCATGGGAGCCCATGGACACGCCACTGCTAACACTTCCCTCCACCCCCCTAATCCCCCTCCTAATGCTAACACTAATCCCCCTCCGTTCACTGTCAGTTTTTCATTGTACATAAACAGACCTAAGATTAACCTCCTACCTAGTGCCTAACAATACTACCCCCCCCCACACACACACTGACTAACACTAGCCCCCTCCCCCCATATGCCTAACACTAATTCCCCTCCTAATGCTAACACTAATCTTCCTCTGTTCACTGTCAACTTTTCATTGTGGTTGAACTGATATAAACAGACCTAACATTAACCTCCTACCTAGTGCCCAACAATACTACCCCCCCCCACACACACACACACACACCTACACACTGCCTAACACTGACTCCCCCATATGCCTAACTATAATCACTCTCCTAATGCTAACACTAATTGTGGTTGAACAGACAAAAATAAACCTAACATTAACCTCCTACCTAGTGCCTAACAATACTACCCCCTCCCCCCCCCACACACACACTGCCTAACACTAACACCCCCCCCCCCATATGCCTAACACTAATCCCCCTCTGTTCACTGTCAACTTTTCTTTGTGGTTGCCAGCCTAACTATTCCTCAAACATAATTGTTAAGTTTGCATATGATATGAATGTCAATGGGCTTATATCACACAATGAGGAAGCTGCATACAGAGAAGAAGTTAGGAACCTGACTGCATGGTGAAACATTAACAACCTGTTATTAAATACAAAAAAGGGCAAAGAAGTTATTCTGGACTCTGGGGCCACCAAAAAGCCCACTCACTTACTGCTAATGATCAATGCAAAGGCTGTGGAGAGAGTTTTTAGCTTTAAGTTTTGGGGAGTCACCATCACAGAGAACCTGTCCTGGGCGGACAATGCTTTAGCTGGTACTGGCAAAGCACAACCACGCCTCTACTGAGAAAACTAAAGAGCGCTAACCTTACACAGAAGCTGCTGGTTCATTTCTAAAGATGCATTATAGAATGTTTTTTGAACAATTGCACGAAGGCCTGGTACAACAACAGCTGCACCAAGAGAAGCCCTGCAGTGAGTTGTTAAAACAGCATAAACCATTATCAGCACTGAACTACCATCACTGGAACTCTTGTATAAGACTCACTGTATGAGAAGGGCCAAAAACATTATCAAGGACAACACTCACCCTGGAAACGCCTTGTTTGAGCTCCTGCCATCAGGTAGACATTTTAGATCAATCCGCATGCAGACGAACAGACTGAAAACCAGCTTTTTCCCTTCTGCCAAAAACTTAATACATTTTGAATCCTCTCTGAAATAATAACCCTGTGTACAAATTGTTTAAATATCTGTAATACCTGGCATACTTGTATAATTCTTATATTTCTACCTTTGGTACGATCACTATGTTTCCTATATGCACCGTGGGGTTGTCATGAAAATGACAATAAAGTGCTTGAATCTTGAAAATGTCCATTTTCCGCTGTAGTAGGAACCAAGCCGTACTCTGTATGGAAGCTAATTAACCGGCTCAGGACTGCAGTAGGTAGAATCTACACCGAATCTGCGGCTTTATAAGTCTGATGCAGTGTAGATTCTACGCTGTGGATTTCCGCGGTGCCGAGCTGATCCATGCTTACCGCAGATTTTGCTGCCATATAACAGCTAGGCTTCCCCCAATAGGTAAGGAGCCAGTTTATTTGGCTCCTTACCAGGTGACCACTGTGAGCCAATCACAGTGACCACAACCGCCAGATTGAAAAAAAGGCCCTGGTCCTTAAAGCAAACCTGAACTGAAAATTAAAAGTCCACGGTGATTAATGGAATTCTCCGTCGGCCATTTTGAAAATGGCCGTTACCCCATAACAACTTCCTTGTCAGCACACTGTTAAACTGTAATATCACCCACTTGTGTCATAGGGAACCATGGACATTACCTTGCTCATCAGTTGTCCTTTCAGTTATAACTGACAGCAACTGAAATATTTAAGTTCTGATAAGATCATGTCAGAACTGGAAGGAATCGTTGATATAAGAAAAAAATAGGAACTGATGGCGAGGTAAGTATGTAATTTGCAGGTACATCATGTGTTTATCATTTTACTCGGTTCCAGTTCATTTTAAGGGGCCAGAGCCAGTCGGTTCTGAATCGGTTAAACACAGAGAGCGGTGCTACGGTTCATGGGCATAACAATAACCCCCATGACCCCCGCCATCGTAGGGAGGCCAGGGGCTTTGGAGGTCCATTGTTCCTCTCTCTCCCCACCCGCAAGTGCAGTCAACTCGCATGTCATGCCTAACCGCTGTCTAGTAAATACATGTTACAGGCTTCTTCCATATTAAGAGCTAATTCTACTTACCTCTCCTCAACCATTCCTATCGCATCCAAAGGTTAAGGCAATGGGATTCAAGCTGACGTGTCACATGCCACATGACCAGGGGCGTAACTAGACTTAATAGGGCCCCCCTGCAAAAATGATAGCATGGGGCCCTTTTGGTCCCCGATGTCCATGCGGGTCACGTTATCAGGAGCCAATGAATGGCAACAGAGAGTGTTTAACTGTGAAGCAGTGTCTGGAAGCAGGAAAAAAATTACACAAGCTCCAGCTACTTGCTATTCTACCTATCGGAAGGAGGTAGAGGGGACTAGCAGTTGGGGAGAGGGAAGAGGGGCCCCCAAAGCCTCCGGGCCCCCTGGCAGGGGTGCAGGGGTGATTTTTACGCCTATGAATGTAACCTATCATAGAGCGCTGCTGCCGCTGCTCTGTCCGATCACTGGATCATACTCACTGAACCATTGGCTCTGATACCTATGCGGACGGAAGCAGGGAGATAGCTGCCATCAATCAGGTGGACAGCCAAGGAGCCGCCAGCCAATTGGAGGCAGGGGATTTCCTCTGCAAGTCTGCTAACTTCAATGTTGCAATTGGAGCCAATGCTGCAACAGGTGGGACCCCATTCGTAGTTTCTGGCCAATCCCTCAGGTCTACTTATGTAAACTGAGGAGGCAGTTACTTTCCAAGTCTTTTATGAGGTAAGGGAGGTTTTTTTTATATATATACATATACAGTATATTACCTTGAGAATTGGCTGCACTTGCAGCTGTGTGCGGGGGGGGGGGGAGGGGTGTAGGAACAAGGTGGCCCCATGCTTTCTTTTTTGAAGGGGGGCCCCATTCAATCTAGTTACTCCGCTGCTACGGTTCAATCAATTTTCTATCAATGTTAATATTATTATTTAGTATTTCTATAGTTCTGCAGGAATCTACTGAAAAGCAGTGTGCTGTGTTGATAGGAATTAATTCCTCTCTGAATTGGTTCTGATGATCATAGAGGAATCAATCGTTTTGCCAAATTGGATGGAAATCTATGAGTCTATGATCGGCTTAAATAGGACTTAAAGTGGATTTAAGATGAACTTTTGCTCATTGCATAATTGTGTTCCTTTCCTATTGTTTATAGGGCATTCCTCAAGCCAAATACTTTTTTGTTTTTGTTTTAATACTCTAATTCCCTATAAACGAAAGAAGCCACACCAACAGGCTTTCAGAGAGCCAAGGAACTTTCAGTAGCAAGGGCTCATGGGAGCTCAGTCTGGGCAGGACGAGGGGGAGGTGTTACTAGCCATTGATTTCAGAGGCAGAGGGGAGGCGGGAGGAGGAGGGGGGATTAGGTTTTTTTGCTCAAGATACAGATAAGCCTGCCTCTGTGTAATGTTTACAAACAACATGGCTGCTGTCATTGTATCACAGGAATAATCAATCATATTCTATTAAAGCTGTTTGCAGCTAGATTTGCTATGTAAACTATCTAAACTTTAGATAAGATATATAGACAAGTTACTTGTTATTGTTAGTTTTTCATCTCAGATCCACTTTAACTGGTATGGTGCTGCAGTTCAGGGACAATTCCAGACTTAGCAACGTTTACAACAGCTAATACTCAAATCTCAGGACTGTCCCTGGAAATCATATTACCATCCTATTTTCTAACATTATCTCATTTTGCTATTAACCTAAGGTCAGAGTCACATTTAATTATTATTTTCCTTGAGAGCTCCAGCCAGTGAAATAATAGATTTGACAGCGCTGGAAAATGTCTGCGCCGCACACCGTGGCACTGTACAGAAAAAAAAACAGTCATTTTTATCCAGGCCTGTATGTAAGCATGTTATTAACGTTTCTCAACATTACCGCAAGCCTGAGAATGGGACAGAGCAAGCCAGGCGCTGCTGCTACATCCAGCCTGTGTTTAGTCCTCTAAATTGATACTCTGTTTAAGAGACATGTTGACAGCAATAAAATAAGCAGTGGAGGAATCTCGCTACCTTGTTGCCTCTGAGCTCTGCTGCAGTGTGAAACTAAACAATAACACATGGATGTGAGCAATATATCTCCCTATACTGCTCTGTGCTGCATGGAGCTGGCAGGCGGGAGTTCATTTTTACTTAACAGCCGCACACACTCCTACAAGGCACAAGCACTGCTGTTTACATAGGATAACATCCACCAGAGCCAACATTCTGGTTTTCATTTAAGAATTTAGGGAGTCTTCAGGCCAGATGTACTTTGCTGTCCTGATTTAACTAAAAAAAAAAAAAAAAAACACTAATTATAACCCCAAATGAAGTTTCTACTGATGATAATAGTTTAGTCTATATGATGTGAAGACAAGCAATGCTAAAGGCTGGTCTTAGTTTTACAGGGAATGCGTTTTGTAGCTTTAAAACAATAAAAAAAAGTATAGGAACTAAGACTCTATTGTAAAAAATACCTCCCGCTTACTACCTGTAATGATTGGTGTCAGCAAGGACAGATTTTTCTGATTATTGGTGATCTGCAGTATCACCAATAATACAGATGCTATACCTGATTATGTGGTGATCTGCAGAATCACCAATAATCCGAGTATAGCAAGACACAGGACAACCAGGTGTAAGATAAGTGTTTGGTGCAACAGTAAATATAGATAGAGATACCCACTTTTCCAGAGGAGCTGGTAGAGGGAGGTATCTCTATAGCACACTGAAATCAGTACTCCAGCAGGCTGGAGACGCAGATGAATTAGTAATCCGTTCACCCGAGGAGCGGGTGATGCACAGTAAAACAGAAGGTACTTATCACCCGAGGAGCGGGTGATTCAGACTGTACTGTAGCTATCAACCTGAGGAGCAGGTGATTAAGACTGTACTGCAGCTATCAACCTGAAGAGCAGGTGATTAGACTGTACTGCAGCTATCAACCTGAGGAGCAGGTGATTACTAAACTGAGAATCCCTCACCAGAACTAAGCTCACTGGTGAGGGCAGGAGAGTCAGACAAGCAGATTCGGCAACACACGGACAGATACGTACAAAGACAGAAGACTGAATCAGAGTAAAGTACAAGCTGAGTCGGCAACAAGATCAGATAGGCATAGGCACAGAATCAGTAGGCAGAAGAGTAGTTGAGGCTAGCAGAGGGTCATAACAAATAATACAATTCAATTAGTACTTTAAGCTATTAACAGAATCTGGCTAAGGGCCCTTTTCCACTATGAGATGCGATCGTGATTGCGATTCCGATCGTGATCACAATCGCGTTTCAATTTCCACCATGCGATTGCGATTGAGCTACTATACTGATTATAGTACAGCTCATTCGCATACAAAACGCGGCAGGACGATGATTGCGCTTTGACCAAAATCGCATCGCAATCGGATCGCACTAATGGAAATTGCTGCTGCAGTTAGTTTAATGTACCTTGCGATTTGTGATCAGAATCAAATCGCAAATCGCAGGCTAGTGGAAAAAGGCCCTAAGTGTGGATCCCCAGCTCCTGCTGGTTGTAGCACACTTTGGGATCTGACCAAGGTCTGAGTGCTAACACTTAGCATTTGCAACAGCAGACGAAGAGCAACTGACAGGCAGGTCCTATATATACTAAGAGCGCTCCACAGCACCGCCCCAGTCACTCAGCCAATCCGGAGCACTGCTGGAGTCAGCTGACCGGCTGATCAGCTGACTCCCCTTCTACTCGCATAAAGGTCATTTCATCTTCTGTTTAATTGCAATTGAAAAAGTACCAAACAGTTGGTGAAAAAGTACTATCAAAAATTATTCTGTGCATGTTTTGCTTGCTGGTGGTTTAAAGGAAATTTTATTGTTATGGTGTGAAAAAATATAAGGAGAAACCTTAGGGGACAAAAGAGTGGTTCATCAAGCTGCGGAAGTGAAAGACAGCCTACTGGGGAAATCAAAGTGCAAGAATATTGTCCTTTGAAGCCACTAGATCTGCCGGGGCTTAGGGCGGGTTCAGCGGAGCGCTCGTTAAGTTTAATAGAGCCCTTGTTTAAACTACCGGAACACAGCATAAGTTAGCAGCGCACACTATGGCAGTTTATGCCATGATGTATCTCTCCTTATCTGTTTATCTCATGCATTATCTCTCCTTATCTATTTATCTCTCATGCATTAGCTCTCCTTACAGTTAAAAAAGTAACCTTTGGGAATCAATCCCATAGTGGCTAAACAATACATACTCACAATATATGTCTATACTATGCCGGAAAGTCGACTGCGTAACAGTTGTACTCCAGTCACTAAATAATCTCCCCCTACCCCTCTCATACTTACCTGTCTACCGATAGGCCTACATGGAGGGGTGTATGGGTATGTGTAATGCACACACGGGTTGCCTAATTTGGGGGGCTGCCCACTCCGAGTTACGCCACTGCTTCTAAGGTGTCCTGTCCTCTCCTCTTGTATTTGGAACTAAGATGCAGCTTTTGCCGAACAACATTAACATTATCCAGTTCTGATGCCTATGTTCCTACTGTAGGTGCTTTTGGTGGTGGACCTAAATATACCGTATTTCCCTGAAAATAAGACAGTGTCTTATATTAATTCTTGCTCTAAAAGATGTGCTAGGGCTTATTTTCAGGAGATGTCTTATGTTTCTATCAACAGGTATCTCTCAGCAGAACATTTCCTGTTCCTTTGTACTGTGCTGTTCCTGCTTTTGATTGTATGCTACTGTACTGATTAGGCACCTGCCCTGTTAACCCTGAGGAAGGACGTTGCCCGAAACATGTCGTATTCTGATACTGTGTAACTGTATGACCTTAATACAGCTTACTTGAAGAAACCTTCTGTGTGCCGTCTTCTATTTTGTTCTACTAAGTGTGTTGTTGCAGGAGTGGTGTACCTGCAGAAGTTGACACCGTCTAGAGCTACAGACCTGCCTAAGGTGTGAGGTCAGTGTGTTACCTACACTGCCCTGTTAACCCCTTAATGACTGCTCAATGTCAATTGGTGTGAGCAGCACAGCAGCCCAGGACCACTGCATGCCAATTGGATTGCAGGGGATCGCGCGGCGATGCACGCGCATCCCCGCTTGAGTGACTGAGCTCCGCTCCGTCATCAGCCTCCCACCCAGCGCCGATCGCCGCTAGAAGACTGATAGATGGTGAAACCGCCATCTAATAACACTGTACAGCAATGCGATCTAAGGCAGTGATGTATTGGGGACAGCCGTGTGATCCGCTGTCATAGGCTGAAGCCTATGACAGCCGATCATGCTGATTGGCTGGCAGGGGAAGGGAGGGAGGGGCCGATATGAAAAAGTAAAAAAAAAATCATAATATTCATTTCAATAAAAACAAAAAATATTTATAAAAAAATAAACATCCTGGGAGTGATTACAGCCCACCAACAGAGAGCTCTGTTGGTGGGCAGAAAGGGGGGGGGGGATCACTTGTGTGCTGAGTTGTGCGGCCCTGCAGCTTGGCCTTAAAGCTACAGTGGCCTTTTTTAGTAAAAAATAGCCTGGTCACTAGGGGGGTTTAAGACCGTAGTCCTCAAGAGGTTAAGTTATTTTGAGCATGTTTTACTAAAAGTTGCCATACATTACTTGATTTCCCTATACGATTTAAGTAGGTAGAAAAAAAAGTAGGTAGAAAAAAAAACTAAGTTTTTTAAAAGTAATACCTTTTAATAATAAATAATACCAGTAAGATTCACCAATTGATTAGATAATTTTATCGGATCAAGGAACAAACAATTATATGTTCCATTCTGCTTGAACAATTGAAATTGGCCGATATATGGTGTAATCTACCAGCTTACTTAATCAGACAGGGTGGAAGATATCGGTCGTTCACAGGATTTCGATCGACACAAAAACGATTTTTGGTTTCAGAGCACAAAGACACAACATTGCTCAGATGAACTGGTGAAGTAGAATTGCATAGGACCTTGCTTGCAGTGTACGGGCCACTATATTCAAGATTCAATCACTTTATTGTCATTGTATAACACAACAAAATCACTAATCGATTGACTTTTAATCAACCACACTGTTGTTGATTGCCCAATAAAGTTGATTGCTTAATCGCTTGATGGAAAATCAAGTAGTGTATGACTACCTTAAAGTGACTCAGAGCTAAAGAAAATAAAAAGTTTTATATATAGCTGGGGCTTCCTCCAGCCCCATACCGCCGTCCTCCACTGTCTGCAGCTCCGGTCCCGGGTACCGCCACTTCAGCCAGTCAGGGCGAGTCTGACATAAGAGAAGTGCGCTCTTTGCGTGTCTCTCCAGCAGCCGCTGGAGAGGTACATAGACGGCGCACTTCTCCTGGGTAGACTGGCCCCCCAACTGGCTGAAGTGACGGGGCCCGGTATCAAACACTGCACATTAAATGAAAGTGCTGCATGCTGTGCGTTATACCCTTTTTTAGCTGCGTTAGACTGTTTGAACATGCTCAGTTAGGCCCGGTTCACATTAGCGTTCCAGGTCCGGCTTCCCCGGACCCGGACCGCTCCGTACACAGCGGATGGTGAATGGATACATTGTTAATCAATGTATCCATTCACACTCGTGCGCCGTCCGGATCTGATCTGGGAACGCAGCTCGGGACGGTCCGGCTTTTTTTCCAACATGCGCTATTTTTCAGTCTGTCCCGGTGTGGCTGCGGACCCGGGCCGGATCCTGACCCCAACATGCGGCCCATGCTGTGCAATGAGAAACGGATGTTTCTCATCACACTGGCAATAGGACCGGATGCTTCCAGCACCGGTCCTATGCCACTTGGGGGGCCCGGACTACACGCCGGTATCCCCCATGCTTGCAGTGCCTTTCTGGCACTGCAAAGTATCTAGTTCCGGCTACTCTATTGTAGCCGGAACTGATACATTCCGGATCCGCAACTGGTGCCGCCTTGTGGCCACCGCAGAGACCCGTACGGTCTCTTTGCGGCCCCCGGACCCCCGGACACTTGCGGACTCGAACCGCAAGTGTGAATGGGGCCTAAGACTTAGCGACATACTCTTCATTGCCTGTATTTTCTACTGTATATACTGTATGCATTGGTAACGCTGCATTGAGACTTTTTGGCCGCGTTGCGTTGTTAGTTTGCGGTGCGAATTTAACGTCGCATCAAACCGCAACATAATAATGTGAAAGTAGCCTTAAGGGAAAAGACAAACATTCCCTGATAAGTACTCTTTAGTTTTATATAGCTGTTAATATATTGTAATAAACTCCACTTGACTTCCTTTAAAATGTAGCGAGAGAGTTACATATCACAAGATATGTACAGGTAAGGGATTTTTTTGTGTACAATTTTATTTAGCTTTAATTTTTAAATGTACCATGCCCTCTGAACTGCATGTGATACAAATGAATGTATTAGACAAATTAAATTATAGAAATAAATGGTATAAGGATAGTATTCTTGAACAAGCGCAGTATTTCACTTTGACTCTTAATTACCTAAACACGCTGTTGTAAATAAATACATGTAGGGGATCTCTTAATAGAAGCCAATTATCCTGAAAGTTTTGAGACTGAAAAAAAGAAATTATAGTAAAAGTTGCTGAAATTTGCGTCTTTGTGGCAAAGAAATGACACAGCAAATCTGGTCCTATTGAGCTGCTGGCTACAGTAACAAGTCTTTAAAGTGGACCTGAACTCTTGCATAGGACAGGAGGAAAACATAGATACATGCACCCTGTGTGTGTTTATAGAGTTTAGACTGTCTAATTCCCTTTCACATCATTTAACTGCAATTTGATCTCTCATCTGTGTCAGCTCAGGAATCTCAGCTGCTTTAGCAGATCAGCTAATCTGTAAACACAGGATGTTAACCCTATGTCTGCTTCTGTGAAAGCAGGAAGTAGATACACTGCTGATGTATTGCAGGATTTGTATCAACAGTAACAAATAAATGTTCTTTCTTTAAAGGTTATTATGTTATTGCTTATCTTTTACAGCAGGGAGGAAGTTTTGAGTTCAGGCCCGTTTTAAGGATCACTATAGTGAGTTATTTTACATTCAGCTACCCCTTTATACAGTATAATAATGTATAATGACAGCAGAAAACAATCCAATGTATACATAATAACCTTTAAAGAAAAACATTTCTTGGTTACTGTTGATACAAATCCTGCAATACGTCAGCAGTGTGTCTACTTTGTGCAAAAAAAAAAAAAAAAAAAAAAGCTAATAAATTAGAATTTCTAAATACCTGAACCTGATATCTCACTTTACATAAACAAGGCTGCTGATGTGAAAGGGATCCCCCTCTTCACTTGGTTTTCTGGAATATGGCAGATTAAAGGTGCGTGCACACGCACTACAGAAGCAAACGACGGGTCCGTCGGCACCTCCCGCGGGGCGGACTTTCAGCAGACTGTAGTGCGTGTGGACACACTGTCGGTGGACTGATAAGGCTGTTCCTGAACGATCTGCCCGGCGGATCATTCAGGAACAGCCTTATCAGTCCGCCGACAGTGCGTACACACACACTACAGTCTGCTGAAAACCCGCCCAGCGGGAGGTGCCGACGGACCCGTCGTTTGCTTCTGTAGTGCGTGTGCACGCACCTTAAGTCTGGGTGTGAAAATCCTTTTATCTACACAAAGAGAGGACACTCATTATTTATAAAGGTTGTACAATATAATAGTTTTTTGTTCTTCTAAGTATTGCAGTATATGCTGTGTATATAGCGCCTATTGTGTTTTAGCCGCACCCACTTATTCCACCTAGCTTAGCTTTTCAGGTAGATGTACATCAATGTGCATTGCCATAGCCTTAACTGAAGTTCAATTAGTTGTTATTCCATTAAGAAAAGTGTCCATATGGAGAAGGCAAGTTTGCCAGACATGTAAAGAACAGACACACCAGTCCCTGCTTGTCTAGTTCTCCGTATCTTGTGTTAATCCTGCTAATCGCTTGATGCCTGGAGCTGAGATAAACCTAACTGCTAATAGATATAAAAGATCAAGCTGTTGTCATTGCAGCACATGGTTGTTCCAGCAGCTGTCCAGTCTACTCTGTCTAGAGCAAGACCCTCTTCCAAGTGTCCACTTCATAGGAGTAGCAAAAGCTGTTTCATCACCTTTAGGGCTGGAACCCACAGGAGCGCTTTTGGCAGCGTTTTGGCAGCACTGCGATACGCTAACAGTTTGCCAAAACGCTGGGCTAATGTTAATGGATGGGGCAACTTCCACAGGAGCGTTTGCGTTTCCCAGAAACGCAAACGCAGGACCTGCAGCATTTTGGGAGCGTTAGCGCTTCAATGTAAAGTATTGAAACGCTAGCAGAAACGCTCAGCAAAACCTAAACTGAGCGGTTTTGCTGGCGTTTTGCGGTTCAGCACACTGTAACAAAATGAAAAATAATTCACAGGACCAATCAGGATAAAAATGCAAAACGCAAAACGCTACACAACCGCTGAGGAAAAAAAATACAATGTTGCAAAACACGACCAAAAACGCACATGAATCCGCTTGCAAACCGTTTAGACAAAACGCTAGCGGTTGCATTTTGCGTTTGCTGATTTCAGTGGGTTCCAGGCCTGAGTCCAGATTAGGTCCTTGTTCTGAGAATGATTGTAGCAGGTAAATTCCACAGTGGAATTGTGATTAGGAGAAATGGAAACTTAACCACTTAAGGACCGCAGTCTTTTCACCCTTAAGGACCAGAGCCTTTTTTCCATTCAGACCACTGCAGCTTAAATGGTTTATTGCTCTGTCATACAAGCTACCATCTAAATGAATTTTACCTCCTTTTCTTGTCACTAATACAGCTTTCTTTTGGTGCTATTTGATTGGTGCTGCGATTTTTACTTTTTATTCTATTCATCAAAAAAGACATGAATTTTGGCAAAAAAAATGATTTTTTTAACTTTCTGTGCTGACATTTTTCAAATAAAGTAAAATTTCTGTATACATGCAGCGCGAAAAATGTGGACAAACATGTTTTTGATTAAAAAAAACCCATTCAGTGTATATTTATTGGTTTGGGTAAAAGTTATAGCGTTTACAAACTATGGTGCAAAAATTAAATTTTCCCATTTTGAAGCATCTCTCTCATTTCTGAGCACCTGTCAGGTTTCATGAGGTGCTAGAATTCCAGGATAGTATAAATACCCCCCAAATACCCCATTTTGGAAAGAAGACACCCCAAAGTATTCACTAAGAGGCATGGTGAGTTCATAGAAGATTTTATCTTTTGTCACAAGTTAGCGGAAAATGACACTTTGTGACAAAAAAAATAAATAAAAAAAAGTTTCCATTTCTGCTATCTGGTGACAAAAAAAAATGAAATCTGCCACGGACTCACCATGCCCCTCTCTGAATACCTTGAAGTGTCTAGTTTCCAAAATGGGGTCATTTGTGGGGTGTGTTTATTGTCCTGGCATTTTGGGGGGTGCTAAATTGTAAGCACCCCTGTAAAGCCTAAAGGTGCTCATAGGACTTTGGGCCCCTTAGCGCACCTAGGCTGCAAAAGAAATGTCACACATGTGGTATCGCCTTACTCAGGAGAAATAGTATAATGTGTTTTGGGGTGTATTTTTACACATACCCATGATGGGTGGGAGAAATATCTCTGTAAATGAGATTTCTTTTGATTTTTTTACACACAATTGTCCATTTACAGAGATATTTCTCCCACCCAGCATGGGTATGTGTAAAAATACACCCCAAAACACATTATACTACTTCTCCTGAGTACGGCGATACCACATGTGTGACACTTTTTTGCACCCTAACTGCGCTAAGGGGCCCAAAGTCCTATGAGTACCTTTAGGATTTCACAGGTCATTTTGAGGCATTTATTTTCTAGACTACTCCTCACGGTTTAGGGCCCCTAAAATGCCAGGACAGTATAGGAACCCTACAAGTGACCCCATTTTAGAAAGAAGACACCCCAAGGTATTCCGTTAGTAGTATGGGGAGTTCATAGAAGATTTCATTTTTTTTTCACAAGTTAGCGGAAATTGATTTTTATTGTTTTTTTCACAAAGTGTCATTTTCCACTAACTTGTGACAAAAAATAAAATCTTCTATGAATTCCCCATACACCTAATTGAATACCTTGGGGTGTCTTTTTTCTAAAATGGGGTCACTTGTGGGGTTCCTATAATGCCCTGGCATTTTAGGGGCCCTAAACCGTGAGGAGTAGTCTAGAAACCAAATGCCTCAAAATGACCTGTGAAATTCTAAAGGTACTCATAGGACGTTGGGCCTCTTAGCGCACCTAGGTTGCAAAAAAGTGTCACACATGTGGTATCGCCGTACTCAGGAGAAGTAGTATAATGTGTTTTGGGGTGTATTTTTACACATACCCATGCTGGGTGGGAGAAATATCTCTGTAAATTAAAATGTTTTGATTTTTTTTACACACAATTGTCCCTTTACAGATAGATTTCTCCCACCCAGCATGGGTATGTGTAAAAATACACCCCAAAACACATTATACTACTTCTCCTGAGTACGGCGATATCACATGTGTGACACTTTTTTGCAGCCTAGGTGCGCTATGGGGCCCAACGTCCTATTCACAGGTAATTTTCAGGCATTTGGTTTCTAGACTACTCCTCACGGTTTAGGGCCCCTAAAATGCCAGGGCAGTATAGAAACCCCACAAGTGACCCCATTTTAGAAAGAAGACACCCCAAGGTATTCCGTTAGGTGTATGGTGAGTTCATAGAAGATTTTATTTTTTGTCACAAGTTAGTGGAAAATGACACTTTGTGAAAAAAAACAATACAAATCAATTTCCGCTAACTTTTGTCAAAAAATAAAATCTTCTATGAACTCGTCATACACCTAACGGAATACCTTGGGGTGTCTTCTTTCTAAAATGGGGTCACTTGTGGGGTTCCTATACTGCCCTGGCATTTTAGGGGCCCAAAACCACGAGGAGTAGTCTGGAAACCAAATGCCTCAAAATGACTGTTCAGGGGTATAAGCATCTGCAAATTTTGATGACAGGTGGTCTATGAGGGGCCGAATTTTGTGGAACCGGTCATAAGCAGGGTGGCTTCTTAGATGACAGGTTGTATTGGCACTGAAGTGCAGGAATGTTCTCAAATCATGACCTGGACATGGCAATTAAGTCGTACCAGCAGTGATCAGAAAAAAAATTTCTGTCACTGCGGTGGGGCGGGTGAGGGTTTGGCCGGGTGATCAGAAGCCCGCAGGGGGCATATTAGGGCCTGATCTGATGGGTAGCAGTGACAGGTGGTGACAGGGGGTGACGGGGTGGTTGATAGGTGATCAGTAGGTGATTACGGAGGAGAATATATGCAAGCAATGCACTGGCGAGTTGATCAGAGGGGGTCTGGGGGGCTAATTTAGGGTGTGGGCAGGTGATTGGGTGCCCGCAAGGGGCAGATTAGTGTCTGATCTGATGGGTAGCAGTGACAGGTGGTGACGGGGTGATTGATGGGTGATCAGTGGATGATTAGAGGGGAGAACAGATGTAAACAATGCACTTTCAGAGGTGATCTGAGGGTGGGTCTGCACGCAATCTGAGGGTGTGGGTGGGTGATCAGGTGCCCACAAAAGGCAGGTTAGGGTCTGATCTGATGGGTGGCAGTGACAGGTGGTGACAGGGGGTGATTGATGGGTGATTGACAGGTGATCAGTGGGTGATTAAAGGGAAGAATAGATGTATACAGTACACAGGGGGGAGGGTCTAGGGAGGATCTAAGGGTGTGGGGGGGTTGTGTTCAGGAGCCCCCAGGGGGCAGTTTAGGACCTAATCTAAAAAATAGCGTTGAGATAGTGACAGGGAGTGATTAATGGGTGATTAGGGGGGTGATTGGGTGCAAACAGGTGTCCCAGGGGTGGGCAGGGGGGGTCTGATGGGTGCAGTGGGCGATCAGGGGGCAGGATCAGTGTGCTTGGGTACTTACTAGGAGGGCTGCAACCTGCCCTGGTGGTCCCTCAATCACTGGGACCACCAGGGCAGGAGGCAGCCTGTATAATACGCTTTGTATACATTACAAAGCGTATTATCCGCTTTACATGCGGAAGATCGGGGGTTAACAACCCGCCGCCGCTGCTAATTGGCTGGCGGGTTGACGTCGCGGGTGGGCACATCCAGCGTGCGATCCCCGGCAGCTAGTCCGCAACGAGCCGCCGCCGATCGGCGTATTGCGCGGTCGTTGCGGGCTCCACTTTGCCGCCGGCAAGTGGTTAAAATCACAATCCAGTAATATATATATATATATATATATATATATATATATATATATATATATATATAGATCTATATATATATAGATCTATATATATATAGATCTATATATATATAGATCTATATATATATAGATCTATATATATATATAGATCTATTTATATATATAGATCTATATATATATATATAGATCTATATATATATAGATCTATATATATATAGATCTATATATATATAGATCTATATATATATAGATCTATATATATATATATAGATCTATATATATATAGATCTATATATATATAGATCTATATATATATAGATCTATATATATAGATCTATATATATAGATCTATATATATATAGATCTATATATATATAGATCTATATATATATATATATATATAGATCTATATATATATATAGA
The DNA here is from genome assembly GCF_040937935.1 of Hyperolius riggenbachi. Classification (NCBI taxonomy): domain Eukaryota; kingdom Metazoa; phylum Chordata; class Amphibia; order Anura; family Hyperoliidae; genus Hyperolius; species Hyperolius riggenbachi. The sequence continues at coordinate 45,242,511 of NC_090656.1, forward strand.
TCTATATATATATATAGATCTATATATATATATATATATAGATCTATATATATATATATATATAGATCTATATATAGGTGGTTGGGAGGGGATCAAGGGATACATGGGGGGGGGGAGAGCTGGAAAAAAGTTTATTTTTATACTAAAATCGCACAGCCTGTCACGGCTGCAGGCTGTGCGTCTCTCCCTGTCACACAAGATCCACAGTGACAGGGAGAGGGAGGCGGAGAGGGAGGCGGAACGGCAACTATGTTGCCTTTCGGAGGGTGATCGCTGTGATTGGCTCACAGCGATCACACGGCAGGGAGCCAATCAGTGACGGCTCCTGCCGATACCCGGAAGCCTTAGCTGTCATAAGACAGCTAAGTGCAGCCGGTTCGGTGCGCGCGATCGCGGCGGGGAGCGGCGGCGCCGGTGATAGAGATCTACGCCTTGCCAGCCAGGAGCCCATCAAAACAGGGCGTAGATCTCTATCACTGCGGTCCGGAAATGGTTAAGTGAGGCCCGGTGCACATTAAAACCCGCTAGCAGATCCGCAAAATGCTAGCAGATTTTGAAACGCATTTTCTTATTTTTCTGTAGCGTTTCAGCTAGCATTTTGTGGTTTTGGGAAGCGTTTTTGGTGTAGTAGATTTCATATATTGTTACAGTAAAGCTGTTACTGAACAGCTTCTGTAACAAAAACACCTGCAAAACCGCTCTGAACTGCCGTTTTTCAGAGCGGTTGTGACGTTTTCCTATACTTTACATTGGAGGCAGAAACGCCTCCGCAATCCAAAAAATGCCTTACCCCGGGAGTATGCGTTTCAGCAAAACACCTCCCGCTCTGGTGTGAACCACCCCATTGAGATACATTGACCAAGCGTATCTGCAGCCGCAATCGGCTGCAAAAATGCCAAAAAACCCGCTCGGTGTGCACCAGCCCTAAGAGCCGGTTCACACTTGTTCTAAAAACGTATCCATTGGTTACATTTTTAAAAATGCAGGAAGTGAATCCTATGTTAAAAATAGGACCTGCTTCCACTTGCGCAGCAACACGGATCACACACGGATCCGTATTGCACGGAAAGAAGATTTCGCGGAGAGTCCAGACTTGATACATTTTCCCTATGAGAACGGACACTGTCCGCTCTCACTAGGCTAGTTGCCGCATCCGCGTTGCCCATTCACGTCACATCCACGCCGCTGCCGTGACTTATACTCATGTGTCCCGCAGCCCGGAAGTCGACAGGAAGCACTGGGATTCTCCATTGAGCTGAAACCAATGGGATTCCTCAGCAACAGAGAGAATTCTCATTGGTTCATGTTGAACCAATAAAAATTCTCCCTGTTGCTAGGCAGAATTGGCCTGTTCCAGCCTATGGAGAGCCATGCTTCTGCTGGCCTCCAGGCTGTGCAAGGGAGCGAGCAGCAGGACAAGCGGCGGTGAGAAGCGACGCATATATACCGACGCGATCGACGCATGCATGAACCGGAATGTGCCTGCCATCCAGATCAGATCTGTGTCAAACGGATCCGTTTTTCAGGAACATGGACACGGATCAAATTTGGAACGGCTCTAGTGTGGACCCGGCCTAAAGCTGAATACTCATCATAGCGATGCAGGAAGATAGATGCAACGACGTCCTTTGATGATGAGTGTTCCACGATCTATCTTCCTCCTGGCTGGTGCATGCGACTTTACACGACAGGTGCAAACAGGAAGTCAAGCTGTTGCGGTACTATGCACGGAATCATCTGGGATTTTAAAGATCCAATCCGCCGTGACAGTTGTTATCGACGTGCATCGTTAGGTGTCGTTCGCGTGATCGTGCATCTGTACACATGTCATGTTATCACAGATACGATCGTTCCTCGCTCAAAAAAAATCACCAGTCGTTGGAAAAATTTAATACTGAGTACAGGCTTTTTAAGCCATAAGTAGGGGAGGGTAAGTGTGAGAGTTAGGTTACTATAGGCAATAGTAGATTATCAGTAGAGATGTCGCGAACGGTTCCCGAACCGTTCGCCGGCGAACATCTCTGTCTCTATGTGCCATGTACTACTTCCGGGTCGCCATGACCCGGAGTAGTATGCTCGCACTGGCCCGGTGGTGCGCATCCTAGAACGCGCTCCTGTTGCTGGGCACTTTCTGTGCATGTGCGTGACGTCATGAGTGACGTCACGCTCATGCGCAGAGAGTGCCCGGCAACAGGAGCGTGATCTAGGATGAGTGTAAATGCCAATTCGAGTTTCAAGTGAAAATGCCATGAAAAATCATTTTGTAATAAGTTTTGATTTTTCAGGGTTTTTCAAATTTTCACATCTGCAAAAAAAAATTTGTTTTCTTTGACCATATTGTGAAAAACACAATTGGCTTGATTCACTAAGATAAATAGCATGCCTTGACAGAGAAAACACGCCTTATCAAAGCTAACATGCCTTATCAGAGTAGCATAGCGAGAGCTATGCACCCGCAGGGGCTCAGAGCAGGAAGAGTAGAGTTGCTGATTAGCAGGCATAAGTTTGCAGCGCTCGCTATGCTACTCTGATAAGGCGTGATAACTTTGATAAGGCGTGTTATCTCTGATAAGGCATGCTATTTGTCTTAGTGAATCAAGCCCATTGTATTTTCGCAAATATTTTCTCGAAATCAAAAATAGCATTTTTAATGTGAAAATGAATTTTGGCGAAAATTTGCAAGCTACACTGATTATCAGTAACACTACTGATATTCTACCACTGCACTAAACAAAATTTTGGCATTACCGTGCACCAGAAATCCCATCACTGTTTTCACATGTACATATTTGCCAGCACACCTTATTTAAATACATCTAACATTGGTCTTTTCAGCTTTCGGCACACAATGTTTCATCCACACTGCTACTAGTTCCTAGTTAGTTATTCAGTACAAGCCTTGCATGGGCGTAAACTATACTATATAGCATTGTTTTCTATTGTTGGAATTGGGAGTAACTCCCAACATCCAAAAGCTAAGACAATGCTGTATAGTATTATAAATTACCAGTGGACCTAAGCCCGTTTAAAAACGAGCTAGGTCTGTCACTGCGCATGCGCCCGCCGCGCAGGCACATTTCCGCCGCGCACGCACCCACCGCGCCCACCCACCCCACGCCCTCCACACGTCTGCACAACGCACAACGCACGCCTGCCAGCCCGTCCGCCCCTTCGCCCGTCATTGCTCGCCGCGCGTCACTCTCCCTCAATGTCTCTGCGTCCCTGTACATGCGCAGAGCGCATGTAGGACACACACAGGGACATGGGACACAGAGACAGTAGGGTTTTATTATAGAGGATACATATGTAGAGTGTGCACTGAATGTTTCCACTACAGCCATCGAACCGTTTTTTTTTTCCCTGCATGTATTTTCCCATCTGAATTTGCATGTGGGGAGTGCTGCAAATTGTGGAATAGAGCCCTAATTGCATCTACAGATGGCAGCATTACAGAAAGATAGAATATCTTAGTGTATGTTATCAAGGCATTCTGGGCAATGTAGTGCCACTGGCAAGTGATAGAATATGGCCGATTGACTTGTGCAGTTAGCAGCAGTGCTGCCTAACCTCCTGGGCGATAATCCCGAGCTGAGCTCGGGGTATATCACGCAGGAGGATTTCTCAGGCCCTTGTGGGCCGATTTGCATAATTTTTTTTTCCGCTCGCCGCCGATCCGCCGCAACCCGCTGTGCCATGCAGCCCCCCCCCAGACCCCTTGCACAGCCTGGCCAATCAGTGCCAGGCAGCGCTGAGGGGTGGATCGGGACTCCCTCTGACATCACGACGTGGGTGGGGGGATGCCGCTGCGCAGCGGCTATCATGTAGCGAGCCCAGGGCTCGCTACATGATTTAAAAATTAAAAATTAAAAAAAAAAGTGCTGCGCCCCCTCCTGGGCGATGCAATTGTATCGCCCAGAGGGTTAAAGGAGTCCTCAATCAGATAATGCTACTCCCAGTACTACTTACCCGGGGCTTCCTCCGATTTTCGTTAATTTGCAATTGCGCACGCAAATGCGAAAACCGCACAAAAATGGCCATGATAGGATTTATCACGGTTTAGTGAATTAAGCCCAATGTGTTTATAGTATTCAAAATCTGTTGGTCCTCAACTATATGGAGGTGGTAAAATTAATTGCTCATTGGCCAATTAAAATTGTATGTCTGTACTAGGCTCAAGGGTATGACATTGACATGTGTTTGTAAAGGGAGTTCTCCCATAGGTTTTGGGATGCAATATGTACACTTTATGTAAAATGTAAACTCTGTATGGACAACTCTTACGTTGGGCCCCATAGTAGCGACATGAGCTGCTATAACTAAAGCTACCCCATAGTAAATTCCTAGTATCAAAAATAAAAGCACAGCAGCAATAACAATTTATAATGAACCTTATTAAACAAATACCCTTATTAAAATGGTAGCAAAGTTAATTTGGAGGGGATTTTTTTTCTCACCCTGAATTTCATTGTTTGAACATGAAGCAATTTATGCCCAAGTCTGGTACACAACTGCCTTGTACAATGGACCACACACACACAGAACAAGGCCAAAGTACAATAGCAGAAGGTGATATCCAAAAACAACACATAGCTTCAGCCATCGGGCCTGCGACAGCTCAGCCCTCTCCTAATCTTAATGTACTACTGTTTATTGTTGCTTTCTTTCTCCCAAGAATTTAGGCCAAGGATTAGAGAACTCATCTCTCTCTCTTATTTTTTTTTTTTAACAGAGGCAGTGAAGTGGCCAATTTGTTCTTGTTAATTTTATAGTTTTCTCCCAAAGCTGGCCTCAGGCAGAATTGGGGCACACCCAGTGCAGAAGATTATCACCAGCTGCACATTCACCGGAGAGGTAATTATAATTTACTGGAGTAGAACTCATAAATGGATATGAAGCAATGCAAATACAATTAATTATGTAATGGTATTCGCAACTATCTGTTTTACATTCATTTACAGGGCCCATTAGCAAGGAACCTGTGGAATTTACAATGAGAACTACCTTTTCGTAAGTGGTGAAATTCTTTTAAAAAAATTGAATATTCACAAAATATGTATTTTTTAGGGGAAAATGTATTTGTCTTATGCCCTTTTCAATGTAGTGTTTTGGGGTTTTTTTGTGAATAAAGTGTTGCCTTCTGTTATTGCAATATATTGTCAATGTGAAAATATGCTATGATTTGACCACAATCAACAACAACAAAAACATTTTGATTGGGAAAAGATGTTATTGAACGCTCATGTTACGATCGTTTAAAAGTGATCTATAATACCCATTGCTCCTGCACACATTCATTTCTATAACATTATCAGACTAAAATTTTTCATATACAATTGTTTATGGAAAAGATACTGAAAGTGCCAGTGATTTATTTAAAGTGAACCTTAACCGAAGTAATGAAAAAGAGATTCACTTACAGCATCCGTCCTGTGCCAGCGCCGATCCTTAAGATCCACCATTCCCCCGCCACGACTTAGTTATGTTTTCGCCCAACTGTCCTGGCTGCGCGGATCCTCATTTGCGTTCATGCCGGCAAGAGCGTCCTGTGTAGCCGCACTACAAGGTTTTCTCTTACTACACCTGTGCAGGACGCTCTTGCCAATGTGAATGCATACGAGGCTGCACAAGCGCAGTGGCCCGCTGACTGGCAGTCAGCCAAAACAAAACTGATCTGCAGCAGTGGAACAGAGGATCATTAAGGACCGGCGCGGGCACAGAGCGGTTGCAGGGGACTGGTAGAAGTCCCAGGTAAGTGAATCTCTTTTTCATTATTTCGGTTAAAGTTCACTTTAAACCATACCTGAAGTGACAAATGACATTATGAAATAAACATGAGTATATTAAGAATCCCAGTAAAATATGCCTATGTTTCCTACTCATCTTCTTAATTCCAAGGGTTAATAAAGTCAGTGCTTCCTCTATACAAATTAGCCGTTAAATGCAGCACAGGCTTCCCTGGAAAGTGGAGAAGGTGTAACACTTTCATCTGACTGTGCAAACAATTCTGATAACAGGATAATGCTGAAAAAACACCGGAAAACTCTAAAAGGTAATTATTATTATTTAATTTTGTAGAGCTGAGTAACCAAGATTTTATGGCACACTGGCATGGCCACTGTGAACATGTCAGACTTAAAATGTAATTCCTTGAAGTGAAAATAAGAATCAGGGACTCTAGGATAGTTCTAGTAACCATTGCGACCAGTGGTGCTCACCGCCAGGTCGTGATCACGCTTACGCGTGGATTCACGACCATTTTGACGCATTCCGCCTCGGACACGCTAAGCCGTGAATAGATTTTCAACCATGAAAATCTGCTTCAGCTTCGCGTGAATGCGGACAGAAATCCGCATTCACGCTCGTGAAACCCGGCGCTGAAGTCGTGGTTAGCGGAAATGCGTCAAACTATGCGGAAGTGACACATTGCAGGCCAATCAGAGGGCCCCAGCCAGGCCCTAGCAACCAATCACAGGAGGGGAGCTATGCCCTCCCCTCCTGAATATAAAGCGGCGGCCATGATGGAAAAGCTCTGTCCTTGCTAGACTGTGGTGCTGAGAGGATTATCTCCAGGCCATTGTTGTTTGAGCAAGTGCATTTATTGTGTTAAAAACAAAGCATTTTTTTTGCTAACACTGCTCTTATACTGTACACAGTTAGCTAGTCAGTGAGTGATTGCTGTAGTTAGTTGTAGTCAGTGTAGTGTAGTGGGAGTGTGGGAGTCTAGTGATTATTTAACTGTGTGTAGTGCAGGCAGGTTCAGTGCTGCAGTGTAGTCAGTTTAGTGGGAGTGGGGATTATCTGTGTGTAGTGCAGGCAGGCAGGTTAGTGCAGCTGCAGTGTTCACTTGTATATTCCAGTGACAGTTATACACTTGTACTATTTGCAGGCAGCCAGTCACACCACCGGCGCCGCCACTCTCTGCCAGCGCTGTTCATTCATTCTGTCAGTGACCTTGTGCCGTGCCCAGTGCCCACTGCTCGCTCGCTGGCATATAAGCATCTCATTACACACTTGTATATTATTTCAGTGACAGTTATACACTTCACTTGTACTATTTGCAGGCAGCCAGTCACACCGCCGGCACCGCCACTCTCTGCCGGCGCTGTTCATTCCTTCTGTCAGTGACCTTGTGCCGTGCCCAGTGCCCACTGCTCGCTCGCTGGCATATAAGCATCTCATTACACAGTGTGACATCCTTGTGTGCCCACTGCATCCTGCAGTGACCTAGTTGTATACCCAGTGCCCACTGCTGTGCCCACTGCATCCTTCAGTGACCTTGTACTGTGCCCACTGCATCCTTCAGTGACCTAGTTGTATATCCAGTGCCCACTGCTGTGCCCACTGCATCCTTCAGTGACCTTGTACTGTGCCCACTGCATCCTTCAGTGACCTAGTTGTATATCCAGTGCCCACTGCTGTGCCCACTGCATCCTTCAGTGACCTTGTACTGTGCCCACACTGCATCCTTCAGTGCCGTTGTACTGTGCCTGGTGCATCCTTCAGTGACCTTGTACTGTGCCCACTGCATCCAGTGATTCATTACTAGCAACATGTCTGGCAGGGTTTCGCGGGGTGAGAGGAAAGGCAGTTCAATTGCCTCAGCCACTTCTGGGACTGCTCCACGTCCAGGGAGAGGACGCCCAGCTGTTGTCCACTGACAACTCTGCTGCGATGTCATTGCTAATTGCTGCTGCAAAAAAAAAAAATTACAAAAACCTCTCTGTGGCCTTTTTGGCGTCAGCCACTCATCCTCCTCCAGTGGTACCTTCGCCGCCAAGTGCCATTGGAACTCGCCTTCACCTCTTTGATTGCTTAACGCGTATATCCCTTTTTAAAACCACGTATTACCAATTAATAGCCCCATTTACAGTGGTGATTTGTCTTTAAAAGCCATTAAAAAAAAACACGTTATTAACGTTAAAAGAAATTCCGCCTCCGGGCGGGAATCCATGCGTGATTACGCCATTCACGGCAGAAAATCCGCGTGGTTGCGTGGACGCGGACGAAAATCCGCATGCGGCGGGGCCGAATGCGGATTTTTTTTTGCAACCACGCGGATTGCCGAATTCATGGATGAGGCACATCCGAGCACCCCTGATTGCGACTATAAATAAAATTCAAGTGATCCTGAGATGAAGGGGACAAAATGATTTTTACTTACCTGGGGCTTCTCCCAACATACTTTAGCCCGTCAGCTCCATCAATATCCTCCCTATCTGTTCCACCGCTGTACTGCTATGAAGTCTACTATCCAGCTGGGTTGTGGGCCACTGCACATGCACTGTTTCAGGCCACACACCTCCTCCATCACACTCCTGTTGTCAGGAGCATTCTACGCAAGCACAGTTACAAGTCTTACGAACGCGATTCACAAACCAGAGCCGATTCACAAAACTTACTAGGGCTGACAGAAGCACAATGGAAGGGATGTATTTCATCCTGATACTGCTTGATCTTTCAGCCATTTTTGATACAGTTTATAATTAAACAGGATGCATGAGTACTGTGGCATTGATGGTTTAGTCCTCCAGTGGTTCTCCTCCTTCTTGGCCAACAAAACAGAAAGGGTAGCCTTGGGGCCTTTCCGGTCCAACCCTGTACTGCTTAAAGAGGAACTTCAACCTAAACAGACATACTGTCATTAAGTTACATTAGTTATGTTAATTAAAATAGATAGGTAATATAATCTCTTACCCACCCTGTTTTACAAGAACAGGCAAAGGTTCGTGATTTCCTGAGGGCCGCCATCTTTTTGGTTGAAAGGAGGTGACAGGGAGCATGAGACACAGTTCCAACTGTCCTGTATCCTGATCACCCCTCCCAGCTGCTAGGCAATAAGAACAACATCAGAAATCCCATCATGCTTTGCACAGCATCAGGGGAAAAATGCCTGGGCAGATTTCTTTGATGGGGCGGAGCTTAGCTTCTAAGTAGCTAAAAATTAGGCTTAGATATGAAAAACAAAGTTCTGATGCTGTAAACCTGTTCATAAAACACCAAGACTTTTCAGTGCTGCTAAGTAGATTTTTAGTCTGGAGGTTGACTTTAAATATGGTGTGCCCCAGGGCCTTAATACTATTCTCTTTGTTCACCATACATATGCTGCCACTGGAACAAAAAATATCCCAAAATATGGTCTGACATACCACCACTATTCTGATTACACCCAGCTATATTAATCATTCAAACCTGGCATGACAGACCCCACTCCAAAATATAATGCATGTTTAGCCGAGGTTTAGGATGAATGACAACTGGCATAAAATAAATGCTCTGAGGTTCTTGTTGACAGAGGTCAGCGGTAGCGCTTAGCTGCAAGGCTTCTCCAGTCTCAATCAGGACCACTTAGGGTGGGAAGCTCTAGCCTTGTTAGCTCTTAATCTGTGCACAGCTTGGGCATAGTGTTGGGCGAACACCTGGATGTTCGGGTCCGTTCGGCCGAACATGGGCCAGATGTTCGGCATGTTCGGCCCAAACCCCAAACTCAATGGAAGTCAATGGGACCCCCGAACATGTCGGTTTTGGAGGCCCTATGGGGTCGCAGGCATAAGGGGGGAGCATGCCCCGATCATGGGGGGGGGTCGGAAATTCCCCCCACCCCCTCCGCTAGCACTCCCTCCTCTGCCCGCTTCCCCATAAAAAAAGTTTGCGGAAAGTTACCTACTAGTGGTGCGTCATCACGTAGAGGACGTGAGGTCAGAGAAAGGGCGGAAGTACCACAAGGGTACTACCGCTGAACCGCCCGCTGCCCGGCCTCAACGCGGCTCCTAGACTAGTCGGACTCCTCCACTCATGATCCATCTCACCACAGCCCACCACTAGTAGGTAACTTTCCGCAAACTTTTTTTATGGGGAATCGGGCAGAGGGGGGAGCGCTAGCGGAGGGGGTGGGGGGAATTTCCGACCCCCCCCCCGAGATCGGGGCATGCTTCCCCCTTATGCCTGCTAGTGTTGGGCGAACATCTAGATGTTCGGGTTCGGGCCGAACAGGCCGAACATGGCCGCGATGTTCGGGTGTTCGACCCGAACTCCGAACATAATGGAAGTCAATGGGGACCCGAACTTTTGTGGTTTGTAAAGCCTCCTTACATGCCACATACCCCAAATTTACAGGGTATGTGCACCTTGGGAGTGGGTACAAGAGGAAAAAAAAATTAGCAAAAAGAGCTTATAGTTTTTGAGAAAATCGATTTTAAAGTTTCAAAGGGAAAACTGTCTTTTAAATGCGGGAAATGTCTGTTTTCTTTGCACAGGTAACATGTTTTTTGTCGGCATGCAGTCATAAATGTAATACATATAAGAGGTTCCAGGAAAAGGGACCGGTAACGCTAACCCAGCAGCAGCACACGTGATGGAACAGGAGGAGGGTGGCGCAGGAGGAGAAGAAGGCCACGCTTTGTGAGACACAACAACCCCGGCCTTGCATGAGGGCAAGAAGCGTGCGGATAGCAGGCTTTGTACCGCCATGCAGTCATAAATGTAATAAAGATAAGTGGTTCAATAAACAGGGACCACGCGGCAACGCTAACCCAGCAGCAGCAGACGTGATGGAACAGGAGGAGGCGCAGGAGGAGAAGGCCACGCTTTGTGAGACACAACAACCCAGGCCTTGCATGAGGGCAAGAAGCGTGCGGATAGCATGCTTTGTACCGCCATGCAGTCATAAATGTAATAAAGATAAGTGGTTCAATAAACAGGGACCACGCGGCAACGCTAACCCAGCAGCAGCACACGTGATGGAACAGGAGGAGGGTGGCGCAGGAGGAGAAGAAGGCCACGCTTTGTGAGACACAACAACCCCGGCCTTGCATGAGGGCAAGAAGCGTGCGGATAGCAGGCTTTGTACCGCCATGCAGTCATAAATGTAATAAAGATAAGTGGTTCAATAAACAGGGACCACGCGGCAACGCTAACCCAGCAGCAGCAGACGTGATGGAACAGGAGGAGGCGCAGGAGGAGAAGGCCACGCTTTGTGAGACACAACAACCCAGGCCTTGCATGAGGGCAAGAAGCGTGCGGATAGCATGCTTTGTACCGCCATGCAGTCATAAATGTAATAAAGATAAGTGGTTCAATAAACAGGGACCACGCGGCAACGCTAACCCAGCAGCAGCAGACGTGATGGAACAGGAGCAGGCGCAGGAGGAGAAGGCCACGCTTTGTGAGACACAACAACCCAGGCCTTGCATGAGGACAAGAAGCGTGCGGATAGCATGCTTTGTACCGCCATGCAGTCATAAATGTAATAAAGATAAGTGGTTCAATAAACAGGGACCACGCGGCAACGCTAACCCAGCAGCAGCACACGTGATGGAACAGGAGCAGGCGCAGGAGGAGAAGGCCACGCTTTGTGAGACACAACAACCCAGGCCTTGCATGTGGACAAAAAGCGTGCGGATATAGCAGCAATGCTTTTTGCCGCCATGCAGTCATAAATGTAATACAGATGAGAGGTTCAATAAACAGGGCCCGGAAACGCAACACCATCCCAGATGTTCATTGGTCATGTTACTTGGTTGGGGTCCTGGAGTGTTGCGTAGTCATTTCCAATCCAGGATTGATTCATTTTAATTTGAGTCAGACGGTCTGCATTTTCTGTAGAGAGGCGGATACGCCGATCTGTGACGATGCCTCCGGCAGCACTGAAACAGCGTTCCGACATAACGCTGGCTGCCGGGCAAGCCAGCACCTCTATTGCGTACATTGCCAGTTCGTGCCAGGTGTCTAGCTTCGATACCCAATAGTTGAAGGGTGCAGATGGATGGTTCGACACAGCTACGCCATCTGACATGTAGTCCTTGACCATCTTCTCCAGGCGATCGGTGTTGGAGGTGGATCTGCACGCTTGCTGTTCAGTGGGCTGCGGCTGCATGGGTGTCAGAAAATTTTCCCACTCCAAGGACACTGCCGATACCATTCCCTTTTGGGTACTAGCTGCGGCTTGCGTTGTTTGCTGCCCTCCTGGTCGTCCTGGGTTTGCGGAAGTCAGTCTGTCTGCGTACAACTGGCTAGAGGAGGGGGAGGATGTCAATCTCCTCTCTAAAGTCTCCACAAGGGCCTGCTGGTATTCTTCCATTTTGACCTGTCTGACTCTTTCTTCAAGCAGTTTTGGAACATTGTGTTTGTACCGTGGATCCAGAAGGGTATAAACCCAGTAATTGGTGTTGTCCAGAATGCGCACAATGCGTGGGTCACGTTCAATGCAGTCTAGCATGAATTGAGCCATGTGTGCCAGAGTCCTACCAGAATCCTCATCATCCTCTTGTGAGCGTTGTGATAGTTGTTGTGATGCATCATAGTCGTCACCTTCCTCCTGGTCTGCTTCTGCTGACCATTCGCGTTGAATTGTGGAAGTCCAACGTGCACCGCTCTGGCCCTCGTCAGTGGTGGCATGAAATTCCTGCTCCAACTCCAGCTGTTCCTCCTCCTCTTCTTCGTCATAGCTGCTGGGGCCAGCGTTCCCTGAGGCGGATGGCCTGATGTTGGTACCATCACGCTGATCGTTTTCTCCTTCAGATTCCCCCAGTTGCATCATGACAGCTGTTTCCTTGATTTTTAACATCGACCTCTTCAGTAAACACAGCAGTGGTATGGTAATGCTGACTGAAGAGTTGTCACTGCTCACAAGCAACGTGGATTGCTCAAAATTTTGGAGGACTTGGCAGAGGTCCAACATGTTGGCCCAATCGGATCCACAGAAGCTTGGCAGCTGGCCGGATGCGCCTCGGTACTGCGCCGTCATGTACTGGACCACTGCACTCTTCTGCTCGCAAAAGCGGGCTAGCATGTGCAGCGTAGAATTCCAGCGCGTAGGGACATCACACAGCAAGCGATGGTGGGGGAGATTGAAGCGCTCCTGCATCTTGGCGAGTGCCCCCGAAGCAGTACTGGAATTTCTACAATGTTTGGACACTCGACGCACCTTCAACAGCAGATCGGGCACGCCTGGGTATGTCCTCAGGAACCGCTGAACTACTAGGTTCATCACGTGCGCCAGGCAAGGGATGTGTGTCAGCTTAGCCAACCTTAAAGCGCGAATGAGATTACTCCCATTATCACACACAACCATGCCCGGTTTCAGGTCCAGCGGTGCCAGCCACAAATCCGTCTGTTCCTTTATTCCCCTCCAAATTTCCTCCCCTGTGTGCTGCTTATCCCCAAGGCAGATTAGCTTCAGCAACGCTTGCTGACGCATGCCAACAGCTGTGCTGCACTGCTTCCACGATCCTACTGCTGCTGGGTTAGCGTTTCCGGATGAGGTACAGCTTTGAGATGCGTTGGAGGAGAAGGAGTCAGAGAGGTAGGTGCTGCTGTTGTTATCCAGTGGGAGGGACGGCGGTGCAGCTGTTTGTGGCGTGGGCAACACCCGTGCCGTAGCAGGTGAGGAATCGCTGCCAGGCTCCACAAGGTTCACCCAGTGCGCGGTAAGGGAGATGTATCGACCCTGGCCGAACGCACTCGTCCAGGTGTCAGTGGTGAGGTGAACCTTGCAGGCAACGGCATTCTTCAAGCTTCGGGTTATTTTGCTGACCACGTGCTCATGCAACTCAGGCACTGCAGAGCGTGCAAAGTGGTAGCGGCTGGGAACCACGTAACGTGGGATGGCCACTGACATCATGCCCTTGAAGCTGTTTGTCTCCACCAATCGATATGGCAGCATTTCGCAGGCCAGAAGCTTGGCTATGCTGGCTGTTACTGCCACGGCCCGGGGGTCATTTGCTGGCAATTTCCTCTTGCGCTCAAACATCTCCGACACAGACAACTGAACCGTAGCGCTGCACACGGAAGGGCTGTTGGTTGTTGTGTTTGATGAACACTGGGAGACCTCAAGAGCACTACTCCGGAAAGTGACAGTGTCAGCGTCGTCTGATGTTTGTGAATGTTGTGAACCACGCAATGGCTGGGCTACTGCTGCTGCTGAGGCGGGTCTGGTGAACCCAAGGGAGGCAGTGTTGTTTCTGGTACCCTGTCCTGACGCGTTTGCCCAAAGAGTGGGATGTTTGGATAGCATGTGACGGCTCATGCTGGTGGTGGAGAGGTTGTTAATATTTTTCCCCCTGCTCAGGCGGGTCTTGCACACCTTGCAAATCGCCATGGTAACATCCTCAGTGCAGTCTTCAAAGAAAGCCCAGACTTTGGAGCACCTGCCTCCTTGCTGGCGATTTCTGTTTGCTCCTCTTTTGCCTCTCACTTGAACTTCCACGCTTGTGGTGCCTGAAATTGCGCGCCGCCTACCTTGTGGCACAAGGCGAACTCGTGCAGCAGTGTGTTCTTCAACAGACTCATCTGTGCTGCTGCTACGACGGCGATGTTCTCGTTCACAAACAAAATCTGGGTCTCTGTCCACATTGTCCATACCCTCCTCTTCCATCTCCTCAAACTCGTCATATGTCATTGTGGGCCACCGCCGTGGAGTAGAGCTCCCCACAACAACCTCTGCGCAGCACACTCCAACGTCGTCTTCCAGATCTTGTCGGCCGACCTCCTGCAATTGCAACCCCTCCTGCCCAAATTGCTCTGGGATTTGGGTTTCCGAGTCCTCTTCGGACTCGCCTTGTATTTCAGTGCGCGGTGCATTTCCCACAGTTAACGGTTGTGAATCCAGGCACAACATTTCTGGCTGTTCCTCCATTGACCTTTGAAAGGTGGAAGTTTGTTGGGCTGGGAATAGCTCCTGCGAATACCCCATTGTGTCCTGAGGTAATTCATCGGACTGGTTATCTGGCAATTGTGTGCGTGGTGTCGCTGCCGGTTGTGTCAGCTTTGTGCCCACTGGCTCCTTGTAACTGGCTGAGGACTCGGACCTCGTGCGTGATGTGCTGGTGCTGCTTAACCCACTGCTGGACGCTTGAGAGGTCATCCAAGTAATTATCTGGTCCTGTTCTTTTGGATTTGTGAGGGTTGTTGTCCTGGACAACATGGGCGGTATTGAGTGGGTTTTCTTGGGTGCTCCCCTGTGGCCTGTACGTGAACCGTCAGGGGAAACACCTCTTCCCTTGCCCCTCCCTCTTTCACCGGATTTCTTCCTCATTTCACTTATCCTTACAGTACACGCTGACTGGCAGCAGTACAGTGGCAGTACAGAAATGCTATACAGTACCACTATTCCCAGCAGCGACACAGAGCACAATGCTATACAGTGACGGGTGAGCGGTGTACCACTATTCCCAGCAGACACAGAACAGTACACAGAATGCTATATAGTGTGGCTGAACGAGCGGTGTACCACTATTCCCAGCAGACACAGAACAGTACACAGAATGCTATATAGTGTGGCTGAACGAGCGGTGTACTACTGTTCCCAGCAGACACAGAACAGTACACAGAATGCTATATAGTGTGGCTGAACGAGCGGTGTACTACTGTTCCCAGCAGACACAGAACAGTACACAGAATGCTATATAGTGTGGCTGAACGAGCGGTGTACCACTATTCCCAGCAGACACAGAACAGTACACAGAATGCTATATAGTGTGGCTGAACGAGCGGTGTACTACTGTTCCCAGCAGACACAGAACAGTACACAGAATGCTATATAGTGTGGCTGAACGAGCGGTGTACTACTGTTCCCAGCAGACACAGAACAGTACACAGAATGCTATATAGTGTGGCTGAACGAGCGGTGTACTACTGTTCCCAGCAGACACAGAACAGTACACAGAATGCTATATAGTGTGGCTGAACGAGCGGTGTACTACTGTTCCCAGCAGACACAGAACAGTACACAGAATGCTATATAGTGTGGCTGAACGAGCGGTGTACCACTATTCCCAGCAGACACAGAACAGTACACAGAATGCTATATAGTGTGGCTGAACGAGCGGTGTACTACTGTTCCCAGCAGACACAGAACAGTACACAGAATGCTATATAGTGTGGCTGAACGAGCGGTGTACCACTATTCCCAGCAGACACAGAACAGTACACAGAATGCTATATAGTGTGGCTGAACGAGCGGTGTACTACTGTTCCCAGCAGACACAGAACAGTACACAGAATGCTATATAGTGTGGCTGAACGAGCGGTGTACCACTGTTCCCAGCAGACACAGAACAGTACACAGAATGCTATATAGTGTGGCTGAACGAGCGGTGTATTACTGTTCCCAGCAGACACAGAACAGTACACAGAATGCTATATAGTGTGGCTGAACGAGCGGTGTACTACTGTTCCCAGCAGACACAGAACAGTACACAGAATGCTATATAGTGTGGCTGAACGAGCGGTGTACTACTGTTCCCAGCAGACACAGAACAGTACACAGAATGCTATATAGTGTGGCTGAACGAGCGGTGTACTACTGTTCCCAGCAGAATCAGAGTGGCAGTAAACAATGGTATATAGTCTGGCTGAGCGGTGTACACAGAGTGTCAGTAAACAATGGTATATAGTCTGGCTGAGCGGTGTACACACAATGCTATATAGTCTGCTATATAGTGTCAGTAAACAATGGTATATAGTCTGGCTGAACGAGCGGTGTACTACTGTTCCCAGCAGACACAGAACAGTACACAGAATGCTATATAGTGTGGCTGAACGAGCGGTGTACCACTGTTCCCAGCAGACACAGAACAGTACACAGAATGCTATATAGTGTGGCTGAACGAGCGGTGTACCACTGTTCCCAGCAGACACAGAACAGTACACAGAATGCTATATAGTGTGGCTGAACGAGCGGTGTACTACTGTTCCCAGCAGACACAGAACAGTACACAGAATGCTATATAGTGTGGCTGAACGAGCGGTGTACTACTGTTCCCAGCAGACACAGAACAGTACACAGAATGCTATATAGTGTGGCTGAACGAGCGGTGTACTACTGTTCCCAGCAGACACAGAACAGTACACAGAATGCTATATAGTGTGGCTGAACGAGCGGTGTACTACTGTTCCCAGCAGACACAGAACAGTACACAGAATGCTATATAGTGTGGCTGAACGAGCGGTGTACTACTGTTCCCAGCAGACACAGAACAGTACACAGAATGCTATATAGTGTGGCTGAACGAGCGGTGTACTACTGTTCCCAGCAGACACAGAACAGTACACAGAATGCTATATAGTGTGGCTGAACGAGCGGTGTACTACTGTTCCCAGCAGCGACACACAATGACTGGGGGGGACCCTGGCTAGCGTGGCTGGAGCGCGAACTACCCTGCCTGCCTACCCAAAGCTAAACCCACAGACAAATGGCGGAGATATGACGTGGTTCGGGTATTTATTTACCCGAACCACGTGACAGTTCGGCCAATCAGAGCGCGTTCGGGTCCGAACCACGTGACCCGTTCGGCCAATCACAGCGCTAGCCGAACGTTCGGGGAACGTTCGGCCATGCGCTCTTAGTTCGGCCATATGGCCGAACGGTTTGGCCGAGCACCGTCAGGTGTTCGGCCGAACTCGAACATCACCCGAACAGGGTGATGTTCTGCAGAACCCGAACAGTGGCGAACACTGTTCGCCCAACACTAATGCCTGCGACCCCATAGGGGGGCCGTATTCGGGCGAACAGGGCCCTGTTCGGCCGAACAGGGGCCCTGTTCGTCCGGGCATTGAGTAGTTCGGGCGAACCCGAACTAAAAGGCCGAACACCATCAGGTGTTCGGCCGAACCCGAACATCACCCGAACAGGGTGATGTTCTGCAGAACCCGAACAGTGGCGAACACTGTTCGCCCAACACTACTTGGGTATACGGATAGGGAATTAAACTTCAGGAATCAAATTTCATCTTAGAAGCATTGCAAAAAATAAGCAATTCATACCTCCAGATGATCTTCCAACCCTAGTTAATGCCTCCATCACATTGGTTGGGCTCTTGCAATGCTGTTTATGCAGGCCTTCCGAATAAAGACTTGCTCCTCCTGCAGCCAGCACAAAATTCTGCCGCAAGGCTGTTAATGAGCCAACACTACCATTGCTTCATAACAGCAATCCTTTGCTCACTCCACTGTCTTCCTGTAAAATGGAGAATCTTTTTTAAAATTCTCTACACAACCCAGGTCCTGGATACCTGAAGGATGTGCTCTAACTGCATCAGACCTCCCACAACCTCAGATCAACAGGCTAATAACTTGACCAGTGGTGGGCCGAAATTTCGCTTATGTGAAATTTCACTTTGAAATTTGAAATTATGCATCGTAATCGTAATGTGGAATTTCAGAGAAAATCAAAATTAATTTTGTATGTAATAGTAATATATCATTTCGCATACATTTTCACATAATTTTTGAAATTTTGCATAAATGTGTGCCAACTTTAGCGGTTAATAGCAAAGCCCCCATACAAGCTATTGCTACCAAAATTGCTACGTATGTTAAGAAGAATACTGGGTATAAGGGGAAAAAAAGTAGTTTTTGAGAAAATCGGTTTTGAAAATGCAAAGAAAAATGGTTTTTAAACTGTAATTTTTCTGAGTTTAAAACCATTTTTCCTGAGTTTAAAAAACATTTTTTCTTTGCATTTTTAAAATCGATTTTCTCAAAAACTACAAGATCTTTTGTGAACATTACGAGGAATTGTATGTGAAATTACGAATGAATATACAAAATCAATTGAATTTACAAATCGTAGTTACATATAGGCGTTGTTGCGAAAATTAGCTGGTTACGATCATCACTAAACTTGACCACCCCCAAGGCCCAACTCAAAACTTTCTGTCATGCTGCTCCTGAGCTTTGGAATGCATTGCCACACCCATCAAGAAAAGCTCAAACTCTTGAGGCATTTTCATCAAAACTGAAAAAGCCACCTATTTAGTCTGTCATTTATGATCACATCATTTTTCCCTGTTACACATTATAAACCACAACTATGTACTGATCTGAGACATATCTATGAGTCCTATGGGAGTAAAGCCATTTACAAATCTTTTCTTGTTGTTGATGATGCCTACTAGACCAATCTGTTTGTGCATGTGGTCAGCATTTAGCTGTGTCCACACAATTTCCCTCAACCACACGGAGTTGATACAACAGCTGGAGGAGAGACATGAGGCGTGAGTGGAGTGAAGATGGTAAAAGAGATGGTAATAATCCTGGCTTGCATGCAAAATGTATGCAGATTGGAATTTTAGCCAATTAAATGTACTTCCTGTTGATTTGAACTGGTCCAGTTCCAAGCTACATACAATTTACAGTACATTTGAATGCAAGTCGGAATTATTAGCATCCTATTGACCCTTCCTCTAGTGGAGACTGGAGAGCTGAAACAGAGAAGAAGTTGCACCCTGGAGGCTTTCTGTGTTCTATGCAGACTTCAGATCTGCATTCTACAGTAGAATTTGCATTGCTGAGGATATCACGGTTACCATTGTAGGTATAAAACAGGAGGTCTTTTTACTAGTTTTTTTTAATTTAGGTAAGTATACATTATTTGCTTTACCAAAAAATAAATACATAAGTTGTCCACACACTTTAAAGCCCAGGTGTTGAACTCCAGGCCTGCAGGGCCAGATCCATTTTTTCCTGAATGAGCGCTATCCAGGGGCCGACCTACATAATGCCTTCCTTGTAGAATCTATGGAACTAATTTTGCATCTTAACTGTTTCGTCTTTTAGGGTCGTTTTTATCGACAGATCCGCGGTACATCTATGGGGGCGGCGTGTGCCCCGGCGTATGCTTGTTTGCACCTGGGATTGTGGGAACGTGAAGATGTTTTCCCCGTCCTGGAGCACGGGGCACACATCGCCCTCTGGATCCGATATATAGACGACGTATTGATGGTGTGGAGGGGAACGACCGACGAATTAAAAAGTTTTATTGATAAATTGAATATCAATGGGAAAAATATACGGCTCACATATACATTTGGACAAGAGATTTCGTTTCTTGACCTGATGTTAAGAATTGAAGGAGAGAAGGTGATATCGTTCTCATATCATAAGGGTACAGCTGGCAATACCATCTTACACGCCAACAGTCACCATCCCCAGTCATTAAAGCGTGGAATTCCATATGGGCAATTCCTCCGAGTACGGAGGAATTGCTCATGTGATGAGAACTTTCGGAGGGGGTCGCGAGCAATGTACGGGCGATTCCGAGCCCGCGGGTATTCACACTCGGTCTTACGGAAGGCATTGAGACGAGCTTGGTCCCTGGATCGTAAAAGTCTGCTAGCCCCAAAAGATAAGAATTAGGTAGATGACTGTGGATACGTACGAATCATCACCAGATATGGGGCCCATTGGGAGCGGCTACAAGGGCTTCTGACAAAATTTTGGCCAGTGCTGACGGCATCGAGGGAGGTGTCTGAGGTTGTGGGCCCCCGACCCTTGCTGACAGCGAGGAGGACCCCCAACCTCAGAGACCGCCTGGTCCACAGTGAGATACAGGCCAAACCTAATACATGGCTGCAGGAACGTGTGCCGAATGGCATGTTCAGGTGCGGCAAGTGCAAACTTTGCCAGTTTATTGATAGAACCAGGAGCTTTCAAAATAGGTCGGGGGACACTACATACGATATAAAATCCTTTATAAACTGTGACAGTGAGAAGGTGATATATATGATTGAGTGTCCTTGTCACCTTAAATATATAGGGTGTAAGGCTTGGTGGTGTATTCTCCACAGTCAGCATGCAACGCATGAGCTGGCGTGGAGGAGGTACACACACTAGCACCAGGAAACAGGCTATCCCTAGTATAGTGGAGGGGAGGACTGACTCCAATAGGAGATTGTGGCGCACAGAGCCGGTGCAGATCTGACAGCCACAAACAATGCTTTCGTTATAACGTCTCAGCGCAAAGTAGCGCTGAGCGCATAAAACAGAACTGAGGAGATCAGGACAGGTAGACAGAATGAACGCTTGCTAGCTAGCGGCTACTTAGCGACAGCAAGCGTCCAAAACCAGACAGACTGGAATGAGGCAGCCAATGCGATGCGGCGATGGCGTGCCTCACAAAGACAGGACAGGATAGTCAGAAAATAGCAGGATTAAGATAGATGAACGTAACACAGATAAATATACAATAAGTATGTTTTCCTAGCGTATTACAATTACAGCTATCAATGAAACTATTTGTAAGGTCTGACTAACATATGTATATATCGGCAATGAACCGATATATGACATAAGCAGGAACGCTGACTAGGAATGGAGTAACACAGGGAACAGGACTCAGAAGGATTCGCTATCTCTTCGCAGAGATGAACGCAATCCACAAACGGTAACAGAACAGGATTCAGAAGGATTCGTTATCTCTTCGCAGAGATGAACGCAATCCACAAACAGGAACAGGACAGGATTCAGAAGGATTCGTTATCTCTTCGCAGAGATGAACGCAATCCACAAACAGAACCAGGAGCAGGGTAACTACCTCAGCACGGGTGGTCACGGTACGCGCAACCTACCAAAACGTGCTGGAAAGCTGACTAACTGCACACAGGATATAAACAGTTCGTGTACGTATACATCAGCGACACTGATGTATTAACGTAACACAAATACAAGGAAAATAATAAACGTGCTGGTATGCATATATATTGGCAATGAACCAATATATGATGCAAAGACCAGCAAAGTATCTTTATAACAAGAAACACGATCGGGGCTAAAGCGACAGCAAGACAGGCTTAGGCTGAAGCTATGAAAACCCAAGGAAACCCTGCAGGAAGCAGATCTTTATACTGAGGTCATCCAATGGGAGCAGACATGCAGATTCCCACACAGGTGAATGATAATCAGTCACAAGCTGACAGCAGGGAAAGACAGACAAAGCTATGCAACTTGCATGGAAATAGATCAGAACTGCCTGAGCTGCAGCACTACTTCCAGCAATAGCTGCTGCAGCAGCGATCATTACAGTACCCCCGCCTTTAAAAGTGGATTCCAGACACTTTTCAAAACTGAAATTTCCAACAAAACAGTCTGACTGATAATTCATGATGACCGGGACAGCCCGGCAAGACCGAATTCCAGAATCAGTCCCCACAAGACTGGACCCATCAGAACCAGAACCTACAGAACCATGCCCATCAGTACTACAAGCCCCAGTGTGACACCCATCAGAACCATGATTTCCAGAAGAAAGCCCTCCGAAACTCCCTGAGCGATACCCACCGCCTTCCAGGAACCGTTCAGAAACGCCAAAGCCTTTGCAATGCCCACCGGTACTGTCTTTACCAACACAAAACCCACTGTTGAACCAGTCCAAGGCACCAGGACAAGTTTTCTCAGAGACCTCCCAGAACACATTGAAGCTCCAAAGAGATCCCCATAGGTCAGAATGCCCTTTAGGCTCACATGGAGAACTATCAAGAACCCCTATGGAACCTAGGGCAATTCCCGAGTCAGGGCCACAAGGACAAACATCAATATCAGGGCTTTCAGGGACCAGAACCATCTCTGGGCATGCAGGCAGACTGGCAACATCAGAACATGTTCCCACTAAGGAAGCATCAGAGCACGCTAACACCTTAAACACACTTGGGCATTCTGGCACACAAAGAACATCTGGGCACACTGGCACAAGAGAAACCTCTGGGCATGTCAAGGAACTGTGAGCCTCAGGGTCAGCCAAGACAGGACCAAAACCAGGACTGGCCAAAAAAAAATCATCATGACTAGACTTCGCAACTACTGGATTTTTACACGAGAATGCAGGATCAGACTTAGATGTCGCTGATTCCAGCAAAGTCAGTAACAAATCAGATTCAGGGGCACTAACAAGACAGGACAAATCTTCTGATGTATGCACTGAACCAGATAGGGACTCCACAACTACCTCTGGACTGGACAGAGACTCATCTAATACACTGGATTGGAGCTCATGAGGCGCTGCAGAACAAGTCAGCATTGCAGCAGCCCCCACTGGACTAGGCAAAACTGAGGAATTCCCTGGACAGGAAGGGGACTCTGGAACCTCTGCCACAGCGGCCAGAGAACCAGAATCTTTCAGGATACAGGGCTGGGTTTCAGGAACACACATCAGACCGAACTGAAATTCTGAGATTTCCATTATTTTGACCAGAGAATCAGAATTATCCATGTTACAGGGCAAGACTTCTGAAACATTCAGAGGACAGGGCTGGAGTTCCTCGGCTGTTACAACACTGGAGAGGGACTCAACAACATTGGTTAAATCAGACTGTGTACAGGACAAGGTATCTGACACACTTGCTGACGAGGACAATATTTCAATGGCTTCTGCTTTGCTGGGCAGAAATTCATCAAGTTTTATTAGAGCAGACTGTAATTCCAAAACAGCTGCTAGACAAGTGAATATTACTGCAACACCAACTGAGGTAAGCAGTGCTTCAGCCTCCTCTGCTAGAGGGTTTAAAGTATCCAAAGTACTGGGTGAAGCAAAAGACTCTGCGACCACAGCTTCACTGGACAGGATCACTGAACAGTCCATATTGCAGGGCAAAACCATGGAAGCACCTGCTGGACAGCATAATGATTCTGTGACCTGAGTTTCATTGGAGAGATCTACTGCACAATTCATGGTACAGGGCAAATTTATTGGAAAATTTTCTGAACAAGGTAATAATTCTGCGATTTCAGGTTCACATAGCAGATGCTCTGAGCTATTCACGAAACTAGAGCGAGGTGTAGAAACAGGAAGATCAAGACACAATGTTTGCGCATCTGCTGGATCAGACAGGAGTTGAACTTTATTAACACAGGTAATTTCTGCAGAAGTGTTTGCAGAGACAGGCAAGATTTTTCTGGTGTCTGTTTCACTAAACAAAGAGTCATGAGTACTGGCTAGGCTGGACTCGGAAGTCAGCAGGACCTCTGGATTCTCTGCTGAGAAATTTGCGCAGGGCAAGGTTAAGAATGTATCAGTGGCTTCTGTTTTACTGGGAAGTAACACTGAGTTATCCATGGTACAGGGTGGAATTGCAGGAACTTCAATTTCACACAAAAAGAGCTCCGAATCACCTGCTGAATCAGCCAAAGGTGCTGAAGCAGGCGGGTCAGAACGCCAAATTTGCGAATTCGGAGTCACAAAAAAATCATCCAAAATCAGTTCCCACACATCAATCAATGGAGCCACAAAGTCATACTCACACACACCAGTTTTTATTAGGTTATAGGCAGACTTAATGCATGCATTCAATACCAATTCACTTTTTGCACTGTAAAATTGACAAAATGAACTTGAATCATTCTTCCATTCATTGACCAGAGCTTCCATCTCTCCTTTCTCAAATGGAGGATTCCAAGCATACTTAACAGGCAAATCATGGTTTGCAGATATGATTGTAGCAGGGACATATATTGGGTTAATTAGCAGGTGATTGGCAGATTCCTTATTCCTAATAATCTCCAATACCTGTAGCAAGTGCTGAACTGTAGTGTATGCAAACTTTCCTTGCTTTACAAATAAGTTGATTTGTTCAATACTCTGTAATATCTCATCATAATCATACTCAGATAATTCTTTTAAACAAAAATCTTTATTTTCCCTAGCCAGGGAGGAAAGTTCATTAGTAGTTTCATAAGTCCATTTAACTCCCCTGAAAGACAATTGCATTTCATTATCTGTTAATGGCAGAATCTCATTATAGGTCTCAGTCGCTAAGGATAACGATTCTGCAGATTGGACACGTTTCTTAGAACGTTTGCGTTTTGCCTTTGACCTTGCGGTTTTTGGTGATTTATTCAAAGCTGCAGGAAAATTATCAGTAACACTTTCTGCTTGCTGCTCATTCTTGCAAGCAATTGAAGGAGCAGCTGATTGGCCTGCTGCCAGGAGTTCATTAAGAGGAAAAGGCAATGGATCTATGCGCAACCAGTTATGGATCACAAACGCTAGAAATTCCAGCGGTCTATCTTTCAAATCGGAATGATTGAGAACATCAAATGCCCACTGGAATAATTCCCCTTTAAACAAAATATAACTTAGTTGGAGTGCCCAGGTTGAAACAGGAGTCGCTTGGAGATCAGGATTGGTCAGGAACCTGGCACATTCAGAGAAAAACTCATTTTCTGTTTCAGAGCTAAGTTCTTCAAATTTCTTAAAGGAACAGGAACCATAATTAACAGTGTCATACTTTCTGGGAATCCCCCCCACAATGGGGATTGGTAATGGGGTTTTCATAATGTAAGGCTTGGTGGTGTATTCTCCACAGTCAGCATGCAACGCATGAGCTGGCGTGGAGGAGGTACACACACTAGCACCAGGAAACAGGCTATCCCTAGT
Source organism: Hyperolius riggenbachi (assembly GCF_040937935.1). Classification (NCBI taxonomy): domain Eukaryota; kingdom Metazoa; phylum Chordata; class Amphibia; order Anura; family Hyperoliidae; genus Hyperolius; species Hyperolius riggenbachi. The sequence continues at coordinate 45,267,655 of NC_090656.1, forward strand.
ATAGTGGAGGGGAGGACTGACTCCAATAGGAGATTGTGGCGCACAGAGCCGGTGCAGATCTGACAGCCACAAACAATGCTTTCGTTATAACGTCTCAGCGCAAAGTAGCGCTGAGCGCATAAAACAGAACTGAGGAGATCAGGACAGGTAGACAGAATGAACGCTTGCTAGCTAGCGGCTACTTAGCGACAGCAAGCGTCCAAAACCAGACAGACTGGAATGAGGCAGCCAATGCGATGCGGCGATGGCGTGCCTCACAAAGACAGGACAGGATAGTCAGAAAATAGCAGGATTAAGATAGATGAACGTAACACAGATAAATATACAATAAGTATGTTTTCCTAGCGTATTACAATTACAGCTATCAATGAAACTATTTGTAAGGTCTGACTAACATATGTATATATCGGCAATGAACCGATATATGACATAAGCAGGAACGCTGACTAGGAATGGAGTAACACAGGGAACAGGACTCAGAAGGATTCGCTATCTCTTCGCAGAGATGAACGCAATCCACAAACGGTAACAGAACAGGATTCAGAAGGATTCGTTATCTCTTCGCAGAGATGAACGCAATCCACAAACAGGAACAGGACAGGATTCAGAAGGATTCGTTATCTCTTCGCAGAGATGAACGCAATCCACAAACAGAACCAGGAGCAGGGTAACTACCTCAGCACGGGTGGTCACGGTACGCGCAACCTACCAAAACGTGCTGGAAAGCTGACTAACTGCACACAGGATATAAACAGTTCGTGTACGTATACATCAGCGACACTGATGTATTAACGTAACACAAATACAAGGAAAATAATAAACGTGCTGGTATGCATATATATTGGCAATGAACCAATATATGATGCAAAGACCAGCAAAGTATCTTTATAACAAGAAACACGATCGGGGCTAAAGCGACAGCAAGACAGGCTTAGGCTGAAGCTATGAAAACCCAAGGAAACCCTGCAGGAAGCAGATCTTTATACTGAGGTCATCCAATGGGAGCAGACATGCAGATTCCCACACAGGTGAATGATAATCAGTCACAAGCTGACAGCAGGGAAAGACAGACAAAGCTATGCAACTTGCATGGAAATAGATCAGAACTGCCTGAGCTGCAGCACTACTTCCAGCAATAGCTGCTGCAGCAGCGATCATTACATAGGGAAAACCAAAAGGGCTCTAAAAGAACGGGTATTAGAGCACCTGGTTATTATTGTTGGTGAGAAGGGTCAGACCAATATTGCAGAACATTATAGAGAGGCTCATGGTAACAGTTTAAGGGGAACAACTGTAAAAGGGATATACAAGCTTAATATCTCAAGCTGTAGGGGCGATTTTGATGAAGTGTTACTTTGTAAAGAATCTATGTGTGGTCACAAGACCAATGTCGGTGACAATTTGCTCTTTTTGAGTTGTGTTATTTCGATGCTGAAGTGTGGTTATGTCTGGTTCCGCAGTGAATGGTTTGGGTGCACCGTGTGGGAAGCTATGCCGGGCCCGCTCTATGGCGACAAAGGTATGCATCTGAAATTAATATTGGAGGTACAATAAAATTCTGCGGAGATATGATCTGAAATTCCTTAAGGTCTACCAGGATGGACAATATAAAGCCATATAACATTTACAAAAATAATATTGCGGAGTGTTTTTGAAATGTACGGAAGTCTATGAAGGACACGGGTAGTGGATAACATGGAGATGTTATCCTGAAATCAACTGTGATGTGAAATTCAGTATAGAGATGAAACTGTGATGATTGATATATACATTGCCATGAACTTTTTCAGCTGAACTTCGCTGCTGCTTCAGGCTGTTGTAGTACGCAAGGCCTTCCTGTGCTGCCTGTGTTATGAGGATACAGGGTGGGAGACATTCAGGGATTGGCCAAGACACGTAGTCTTACCTCCCTTTCTCTCCTCTCCCTCGCCCCCCCCCCCCCCCCCTTCTTCTACTCTCCTCTCTGTGTTCGCTGGAAGGAGGGATGGGCGTGGCACATGTGGTGAAAAGGGTGATGCATCAGGAGCTAGCCACACCTTGAGAAAGAACCTGGGCGGTTCGAAACACGTCGGTGGGCAGAGCTTCGGTCAGCTGTTTGTTTCCTAGCAGCGTGTGCCCGCCACCGCTCTGTGCCCGGCGTGCTCCATTTTTTCGCCGGTGAATCATCACAAGTGGATCCCCTGCTGCGAGTGAGCGGGGGTGACTGGACCTTAGGATCGGCTGGGTCCACGTGAGGCAGCATCATTGGACTTTACAGAGATGTATAAGCGGCCATGTTGGTGAGATCTCCCCATGTCTTTGCTGGTATCAGTGTGCAACAGGGGAATCAAATGTGATATGACTGTCACTAATTTCAAGTTCAAGTCACTGCAGTGATCGGACTATAATCCCTGTTGCTGGAAGTCTTAAAGGGGGCCCCCCAACTTCTGGACACGCTATTCAGAACGGTGCACTTGGTGGTGAATGCGCGGGCAAGTGATGGTTGTGTGATTTTGGCTTACCATACACGTATTGCAATTGAAGCATAAATTTTTCCTAACAGCTGACTTATGAAGCTATCTGCTGGGCTCTTGTTTTTAACTTTCTGTGTTGTTGATCACAATAGATTACTAAGTACTGTTTATTGGAGATAATTTATGTCAGGTTGTAAAACATAAATTTTGTATTCCTTGTTGGCACCTTGAGCCCAAGCTTATTCTGTTTTATTATAGGGCCAGATCCATGCCAGTGTTTAAGATGGACTGAGAAAGAGAGGAATGTGCTCTACCTGATGGACCACACCTTTCCTGATTCAGATCCATCAGTTAATTTGAGGTGTGTCAAAATGTGTGAGGACCTCGGCCCTCGAAGGACTGGTTTAACATCCCTGCTTTAAAGCAAATCTGTAAGGAGAAAACATGTTAAAGTTAGATACTTACCTAAGTAGTGGGAAGCCTCTGGATGCTCCAGAGGCTTATGTCCTCTTCAGCTCCAACGCTGCTGGCCAGGACCGTCTCCTTGTTCATGTTGTGCACCCTTTCCATGTACAAGCGGGCCAAACTGAGCATGTGCAAGTACAGTCTGCACCTGGGCAGCAGCATGTAGCCACTCATGTCCTGTATGCGACTACATGCTACTGCACAAGCTTGGACTTTACTCACACATGTACAGTATGGCCATACTCGTACATGGATTGGTGTGTGACCACAAGATCATACCTGACAAGTCCTGGTCCATACCTCCCAACTTTTTGAGAAAGGAAAGAGGGAAAATTAAGCCACGCCCATGTCACAAACCTAATCACACCCCCAGCACACCCCCTAATCATGCATACCATAAATATTTAATAAGAAAAATATGTTGTTTTATAATTCAAACTACACAAATCCTTTATATCCTTTTGAAAATAAGAAATATATCAATTTAAAGGATGGGAATAAAGTTTAGAGTTAATTAAACAAATTTTTTGGTAGACATATACATATATTTACATAGATCTGTACACGAGTGCTGAAAGAGGGACAAATGAGGAAGAGAGAGGGATTTGGTTCTCAAAGAGGGACTATCAGTGAGGAGACCTTGGGCAAGACTTCCTAATACTGCTACTGCCTATAGAGCGCATCCTACTGGCTGCAGCTCCGCCACTTTGAGTCCACCAGGAGAAAAGCGCAACATAAATGTTCTGTGTCTTATCTTGTTTAATGGCTCCAAAAAGTACAGTTTTCAGTCAGATACTACTACAAATATACGTGTACTATAACAAGTATAAGCTCCTAAATTCCTATATTTCTGCATGATGTTTTACACATCATAATAACATCACAATGCATATTTGAAATATCTTCTCAGTTCCCTTGATCTTTCCTAGAAAGTGATTACTGAAGTATCTCCTTAGTGCACTCTACTCTTTATTATTCTATGTTTATATTGTGCACCTTTTTCCCCATATGGGCAGCACGGTGACGTAGTGGTTAGCTCTCTCGCCTTGCAGCGCTGGGTCCCTGGTTCGAATCCCAGCCAGGGCACTATCTGCAAAGAGTTTGTATGTTCTCTCCGCGTCTGCGTTGGTTTCCTCTGGGCACTCCGGTTTCCTCCCACATTCCAAAAACATACGGATAAGTTAATTGGCTCCCCCTAAAAAATTGGCCCTAGACTACAGTACTTACACTACATGATATAGACATATGGTAATGGTAGGGATTAGATTGTGAGCTCCTTCGAGGGACAGTTAGTGACAAGATATATATATACACTGTACAGCGCTGCGTAATATGTCGGCGCTATATAAATACTAAATAATAATAATAATAATAATAATATGCAATATGCACACTGGAGAAAATACTAATGATGATGACAGACATGGTGTGTAAAGTTTAAAACACAAGCATCAAGTACGCTTTGCATCTGGTTTACTTGTGCATATGAGCCCTATTAAACTTTAACAATGTTTTGTACTATTAACATCCATTTCCAACTTGGGAGAGGCTGAAGAGAGCCTGGCTTCATTATTATTTGTCTTTATTGGAATGTCTGGACGGAAATTCTTCTATGTATAAGGAAATATAATCATTGGTTTATAAAAAAAATATTTTAAAAACAGTGCAGCACATTACTTATGTCAGCCATTCAGGTTATTGACTTCGTATACATAAAGAATGAGATATGAAGCCTTTTTTTTTTACTTTTTGGTTCCTTTTATTGTCTGTGTCTGTGTGGGTTTCCTCCAGGCACTCCGGTTTCCTCCCACATCCCAAACACATACAGATAAGTTAATTGGCTTCCCCCTAAAGAGGCTCTATACTACAATACATACACTACACGATACACACATAGACATATATGACAATATATACTCTGTGCAGCGCTGCAGAAGATGTGGGCGCTAAATAATCAGTGCTGCTCGGATACCCCTTTTCAAAATCCGGATTGGAACCGGATCCGGATACCGAGATATCCGATCCGGGTCGGATATCCGAGTTCAAAATTTTCTGATTCGAATCCGATTCGGATATCCAACCTCAGTATCCGGGTTATGCGGGCAAATTCAGATATCTGGATAGAAAAACCGGAAGTGGCCTTTAAATTGCTTTTAAAAAGTTTTTTGGGGGTAAATGAAGCATGTAGCATCATTATTTTTTAAAGGGAAACACTAATTGATGATGTGGGGACTTAAAATACCCTCCCCCCCCCCAAAAAAAAAAAATGGCTGTCAATTAACATCAGAGAGGCACAGACTAACCAGCAAGCTCATGGTGACCCAGAACTCATTGGGGTGTGTAAGGGACTACAATGGTCCTAAAAGCCCCCTTACAATGGTTAATTTGCATATATTCAGCAGTGGTGCCTGGGAGACATCTCGAGCTCACTCCAACCTGAATTATCGGAAATTCTTTCTGTTTTAGGAAAGCAAACTTTTGTTTTTAATTAACATCAGGACTCGGTTCCAGACAGCGGTCGTGCAGCCCACATTGTGACCAAAGTCCAACCGCACAACTGGGACATGGCAGTTTTCAGCCCAGATACCTCCAAAAAATTATGCAGCAATTGTGTTTTGGGTTAAATATAGGTGGTATCAGCACAGCAGCAGTGGCCTGTGGCACCCTGGCGGTGGGAGCAGCAAAGGCAGCCAGCAGGAGCAGGGCAATGCAGCAGCAGCAGCAGGTGTATAGTTTGCCAGGAGCATGCCGGACGTGGCACTTGACAGTGGCACATGGCACGTGGCACTTTGCACTTGGCACTTTGCACTTGGCACGTGGCTCTTTGCACTTGGCACGTGACACTTTGCACTTGGCACGTGACTCTTTGCACTTGGCACGTGGCTCTTTGCACTTGGCACTTTGCACTTGGCACGTGGCTCTTTGCACTTGGCACGTGACACTTTGCACTTGGCACGTGACTCTTTGCACTTGGCACGTGGCACTTTTCACATGGCATGTGGCACTTTGCACGTGTCACTTTGCATGTGCCACGTGGCACTTTGAACATGGCACTTTGCACGTGCCACGTTACACGTGCCAAGTGCCACGTGCAAAGTGCAAAGTGCAAAGTGCCACGTGCCAAGGACATTAAAAGGGATAGGGCCTATAGAAAAAAAATCAAAGATTCTGGGGAGGGGGAGAGGCTAGGAAGAGAGAAGGGAGGCAGGTATCCTTGATCCTCCAGAGTAGTATAGAGACAAAGAAAGGTAGAGCCCCAAGGACTCTATCATTCAGGTAAGGGCGCTATGGAGGATTGTAGTCTAAAGAGGTGTATGGCCACATTCCTTGGGGAATTTTACAAACTGTATCCCTCATAGATGCAGTGATCTGCTCCATTGACTTAGTCCAATTAACTTTTAAATTACTTTTAATATCGGAGTAGGGCATTTTTTTTCCAATGTACAGGTGCACACAGTCCCTTTTACTGATTAAATGAAAATGGTTGTTACTTTACAGATGACCCTTGTATCTACAGATTGTTTTTTTCTACTCCTTTACAGTTCTTTTCCATTTCATCCTGCATGGAATTAAAAAGCGCACATTGAAGGTTGTTACTCTGAAACATCTAAATGTTTTATTTCTCTGTATTTTTACTTCCTTAGATGTGTGGATAACATCTGGGAATGTCCTGTATGAGTAGATTCTCCAACATGTCCAGCTAGGAGGAGACCCCAAGGCAAGGCAGATGTGTATCTTAGTTGCCCTGAGACCTCTTTAGACATTTCAGCCTCTTTTAGTTGAGTTTTTGTCTTCTAAGCCGGCAGAAGAACTTTCAGTTGGGCTGTTTCTCTAACACATTGCAGGTAGACGATAAGATTAATCTTCTTTTGAGATATAAACAACATTTTAATAAAACACTCGCTTTGAAAGGGATCACGACCTCTCTAGTTTCTTCAAACTCTCTTCCAGGTGCAAGCTGCAAATTCTCACCAAGGTCACAGACAGACATTGATGAAGATGCAAATGTATGTTGGCGTTCATTGGAACAAACTACATCATTCTGAAATATATTCCCACAGAGATAGTCATTACTCTCTTTCTTTAACAGATGGTTGGATCTACAGTACATTTTCATATGTTCATCATTTAATGAACTGCAAGTTCTTAACAGCTCTGATTTGAGCCTATCCCTTTTACCGTACATGCTGCTCAACAAAAACATGAGCAATGAAATGTAGGATTGTGCTTTTGTGCTGTGATAAATATAATAGAATATTAAAGTGATACTTTCACCTCTTCCTAGTAATGAGAGAAAGTTTTGAATTAGGATCAAACCATTTATTGGTAAACTTCAAAAGATTTGTAGAATAAACTGTCACCATAGTAATATCTTCTTTAGGCTCTCGTTCTATGCACTGGACTTCATATTAACCCTTTAGCAGCCAATTCATTTAGAGGTTTAGAGGTTTGCAAGTGCTCAAGGCCAATTTATTTTAGAACATTTTTCTTTAAATTTCTTATTCGTCACATTTCCTTGCTACTAATTAGTCCTGCTGTAATGTGTATTTATGGGCACTTATCACTAGGGGCAGTGTGCGTTTAGTTTCTATATCCTCTGCTAGCAGAGGGACATCTAAGCATTCCAAGAATTCACAGCACAGTGGGTTCTGGCGGCTGAGGTCAAAAGCACTTATTCAAACCAGATAATTCCTCTAATGCTTCTAATGATTTAAAAACATTTTTTTTTCAAATACCTATTACTGTAAGAAAGATGTATTTAATACCACTGATCACAAAAAAGAGCACAAGGCTTGTTTTGCTAACACAGATCATTGCCATTAAAAGTTATTTACAACAATCTCATAAAACCTCTTGAGAACTGTTTGCATGCTTAGGAGCATCTGCCCTGTCATAAAAGAATCATGAGATTAAAGGTATGTGAAAAGTTCTCAAGAGGCATTATCTCATTGTTGTAAATAACTCTACATTTTCATGACATTGATTTGTATTAGCAGACCAAGCTCCGTGCTTCTTTTTAATTTTTAATTATATTTAAAGACATACTGAAGCAATCTGAACAATATATATATAGATAGATAGATAGATAGATAGATAGATAGATAGATAGATAGATAGATAGATAGATAGATAGATGTTTACCTCAGTAGTAGGAAGCCTTTAGATCAGGCTTCCCTGATCTCCTTGTTATTATCATTGATTTATAAAGCGCCAACATATTCCGAGGCACTGTACGAAGTAAGAAAAACAAAGATAGGGAAACTAATGATACAGACAATGCTATACACCAAAATATAAACACTGCTGCAAAATACAGTATAAAATACAAAATTGGTAATTACAGCGACAAATATAACATGATGAATAATGTATAACAGATTGTGAGATACAAATTGACTAACATATTCCAAGACACAGAAAGGGTGAGAGAGCCCTGCCCTTGCAAGCTTACAATCTAAAGGAATGAGGGGGGGGGGGGACAAGAGGTGGGGTAGTATACAGTATTCATACAGGCATTGTGTTTTTAGGTTATCTAGTAAGGGAGGGAGTACCACCTGGCCAGAGGTCGAAGGGGAAATTGCCTAAGTTAGAGCGTATGCTTGTTGGAAAAAGTGACTTTTGAGGAAGCATTTACAGATTTCAAAATCTGAAGAGTGTTGAATGTGTTATGGAAGGGCATTCCAGATGAGGGGTGAAGCAAGTGAGAAGTCTAGTATACGTGTATGCGAGGAGGTGATTCTAGAGGAGGACAAAAGAAGGTTGTGTGCAGATCTGAGATTGCGGTTGGGTTAGTATCTGGAAACAAGTGAGGAGATGTACAGGGGAGAGAAATTGTAGAGAGCTCTGTAGGTTAGGGTTAGGAGTTTGAAATGGATCCTCTCACTAACTGGCCAATGAAGAGCTCGACAGCGAGGAGTAGCAGAGGAAAAGTGAGATGAGAGATGAATGAGATGACCAGCCAAGTTCAGTACAGATTGGAGCAGTGCCAGTCAGTTAGTTGGTAGCCCACAAAGCAGTATATTACAATAGTTCAAACAAGATATTAAAAGAGCATGTACTAACGTTTTAGTTGTGTACTAAATGTGAGAAAAGGTCGGACGTCAGATATGTTTTTGAATTGGTGATGACAGGAGCTGGTTAGGTAGTGAATGTGAGGAATCAATGAGAGAGAGAGAGGAGTCAAATATTACCTTTAAGCACTGTACTTTGGGAACTGAAGTTATAAGGGTGATATTAACATTTAAGGCCCATTTCCACTCGCACGGAAACTGCGCCAAATCCTCAGAGTTTCCCTGCAGGCAAATTGCGCGGAGAAACTCTGCCATAGGAATGAATAGCGCCACCGACCGAATCGCTTGCGCTAGCGATTTGGCCGGCTTTTCCATCCGAAGTTGTGCGGGAGGCTGCGAATCCCATAGCCATGCATGGCACGGCTGATGGGATTCGTCTGCGTACCCGCAGACCCTGAAGTGCTGCCGCGCATCTCGCTGACGCGTGCGGCACAAGTGAAAAAGGGCCCTTATGGATATATCAGGCAGAGAGGTGGACAGAAATGTGGAAAGATGGTTAGTTCTATCAGAGGATATAGCAGACAAGCAGTCGGTAACACATGTGAGGAAAGCGTTAAGGTCTGGGGCTGAGAAGATAGAGTTGTGTGTCATCTGTATATAAGTGGTATTGAAAACCAAAAGAGTTAGTTAAAGAGAAACTGTGACCAAGGATTGAACTTCATATGGGGGTAGAAAAATAGGACTGTTTTGACTGGATCGGGGTCCAATATACACATTCGAATCTTGGTAAAGCAGCCCTGAAAGTCCAACTCAGCCAAGAAACATCTAAGATATGTATGAGGCATCTGGAAAACTCCTTTAATAAGAATGATCCTATATAACCTTCTTCTTGGGATTAATGAATATATTTGTACTCAGAAACCATGAAGAAAAACAATAAAAATATACTTCCCTTATGTACATACTAGTCTCTTACGAACTGTGTTTTGCCCACCTCCTACTGCATGTGAATTAGCAAGCAGGACCTCAATCAAGGCGGAGCAGTGGGCAGAGTCAGTGGGTAGGACTTCCTGGTTCTAAAAAGCCTTTTGATGCCCCTACTAAATTTTAGGAGGAAAAACCTGCTATAGGATAAATACTTCCTTGGGTAGGTAGACCCCAGGCTACAATGTTCCTCACAGGGTTTTGCTGGGCTTTGACTTCATGTTGATTTTTGTCAGCATTTTCCTTTTTTAATTCTTTGCACATGTCTGATCTTAAAGTCTAAAAAAAAAAAAGCGGTAGGAATGTAAACACTTCAATTGTTGTCGAGCATTCCCATTCTTCAATTAATTACTTCCTACGAGTCGAGAAAACAATCATTTTGGAACAATATTCGTTCTGTAATCCTCACATTTAGTTGTTAAGCATGCATCATTGATTCATAATAGTCGAAGGGATCCATTACATTCGTTTTAACTGCGATTACAAATTAACTCAGAGAAAGTATCAAAACTGTGTCTTCCTTGAAGCAAATACATGATCGTTACATCTATTTGAGAGTTTGTGTTGTGTGCTGAAGACTCGGGGAAAAAGGTCGTAAACTTGGGAAAACAAACTTGTTAACTGTGTAGTACTCAGGTTTATTAAGGTGTAATTTCACCTAGCCATTAGGAGAATGTTTCACTTCTTTTCTGATTTAAACTTATTCTGTAGTCTTGGAAGCCTGAGCAGTAAAATTCAAATTTGTTAAATCTTTGTCTCTCTTCTTTGCTCATGCTCACTTTACGCTACTGAAAAACTTCAAGCAATACTCTAAAAGTTTTCCTTCCATTGTTGATCACCACCAAAAACCGAAACACAGTCAAAAAAAAAAAAAAGAAACAGTGGGGTTTTTTTTATTGTGGCCAGTCTTGAAATGATGATCAGCTGATAGATTTGCAAAGCTCTGATTTGCTGTGATCACATCCTGCTTTAGCACATGATCAGGACTATCAAATCAGAGACTTGCATATCTATATCCTGACCAAACTTATCACGCACTTCTCCATGAGTTATCCTAGACATGACCATCACTAGTCACCATCGACCACTAGCTTTACCGTTTGTTCAGATTCAGGTTAAAATCAAATCCTTCATTACTTCACTTCATAACTATATATTGTAAATGTAATGAGCTGGGGTCGATTTCCACCGTCAGCGCACACCAAGAGCGCTGACGCAAATGGGAATCTCCACAATCACAGAAGCAGAGTACCCAGTATATGTAAATACATTTGTAGAGGGGAATTCCAACCAGCAGATGGAGCTGTGGAGTACAGAGGAACAAGACCTCTGTACAACCACAGATGCCAGATTGAAATTGCACGACGTGGAGCAGCACTGGGCGATATAAACAAAGTAGCAATCCAATAGAGAGCAAGAACAGAGACAGACTGTATGAATGTCCACCAATCTAGTCGCCACTCGGCGATGGTAGACATATCACAACTGAACAGACCAGAGTGAGAAAGCCAATCGCAAAAGAAGCAATTGCTGTCAGAAACACAAGATTGAGTAAAGACAGAGTATGAATTGAGTAAAGGAATACACAGCAAATAACTACAATCCGAACACCAAAGAAAATAACAAATGAACTAACTAAACGATGCCACCGCACGTTATGCGCAACAGTGACAAGCGCGTTAAAACACGGTCACCGCACGTTAAGCACAACAGTGACAAACGTACCAACTCTGACTAACAAATGAACACAAAAAACAAAGACAAACAGATAGCGAGAACGCTTGCTAATCGGTTGCCTAACACCAGACAACAGCAAGCGTTTGTGCAAGACAAAACAGACTAAACGATCCACTATCAGCAACCGCTGGAGATAGTGCAATCGCAAGTATAGGACAAGACAAAACTAGGCAGTACAAATGATACACAAAACTGACAGCACTAGTAGGAGCACTTTGCACTCCTACTAGTGCTGTCAGTTTTGTGTATCATTTGTACTGCCTAGTACTCCCCAATAATTAACTACACTAGGATATTCAGCAATAAGATACAAAGAGACTGGGGCTCTAAAGTCAGTCTTCACCAAACAGAACCTATGACGAGCAAGGAATTCTGGGAGGAAGTGGCATTTATACTGAAAACCTTTAAAGGAAGCAGAAATACAAATTACAAGATAAGTGGATGCAAATCAGTCACCACAGCAGCAAGCCTCCCAAATCTTGCCAGCTGAGAAAAAGGCCTCTTTTCCCTGGACTGAACTATGCAACCTGCATAGGAAACCAACAAACTGTCCAGGGAATCAAGGCCAGCAGAGCAGATTCTGACAGTAAATCCCTAAGCTTAGAAAAGTCAAAACTGGTCACTGCTGAAGAAATAGTTATCTATGACATTTTGCGGAGAAAGATTTGATTTCTACTGCTGTGGGTAGTTCAGCATAGTTCAGCATTAACAAGATACTAGAACTTATTACAGGCAGAGTACTGTAATAATAATTTCTAACTATGGATCAGCTGGATAGTATACTGAGAAGGCTGTTGCCTTTAATGTATAATTTAAGCCCTTGACCGGGGGTTCACATCTTGACTCAAGTAAGTATGTAAAACAGTAAGGAGTCTTTGGTTAAGGCACCATAATGATGGGTGCCATAAGTGGCTGCAGTCCTGAAGTGTTTTGAGTCCACCAGGAGTGTGATATAAATGTTCTGTGACTTGTGTTATACATTCCCTATTATCCTATGCTGACTTGGAGCTTAATTTACTGAATTTTAAAATGCAGCATATTATACCAGGCATCAGTGCTGCTTGTCTGCACATTATAGCCCCAAACTACTTTTTCTGTTCATCAACATCAACATTGCATTTTCCCAAAAAAATGTTTTATTTTATATTTGCATTTGTGTGTGTGCGCATTAGTCACATTGCTTGGGATCATTGCCCTGTTGAAAGGTCCAATGTCTCCCAAGCCTCAGGTGTGTGACGGACTGCATCACATTTTCATCCAATATCTCCTGGTACTGAAGAGAATTTATGGTACCTTGCACACGCTGAAGCTTCCCTGTACCTGCAGAAGCAAAACAGCCCCAAAGCATGATTGACCCCTCCCCCCATACCCCCCCCCCTCCCCGGCCATGCTTCACAGTAGGCAAGATGTTCTCTTTTCTTCATAGGCCTTGTTCTTCCTCCTCCAAACGTAGCGTTGATCCATGGGCCCAATCAGTTCTAATTTTGTTTCATCAGTCCTCAGAACCCTATCCCAAAACCTTTGTGGTTTGTCCACAAGACCTTTGGCATACTGCAGTCGACTCTTCTTATTCTTTGAAGACAGCAAAGGGGTGTGCCTGGGAGTTCTGGCATGGAGGCCTTCATTACGCAGTGTGTGCCTTATTGTCTGAGCTGAACTTCAGTACCTGCATCTGACAAATCTTTTTTCAGTTCCTCAGCAGTCACACGGGGACTTTTCTCCACTTTGCGCTTCAGGTAGCGCACAGCAGTCAAAGTCAGCATCTTCTTTCTGCCACGACCAAGTAGTGTTTCAACAGTGCCCTTTGCCTTGAATTTGTGAATGATGCTTCCTATGGTGTCTGTTGGTATGTTTAACGTCTTTGCAATCTTCTTATAGTCATTGCCCTGTGAAGAGAAATCGCCTCTTCTCTTGTTTTCCTGGACCATTCTCTTGACTTCACCATGTTTGTAAACACACCAGTAAATGTCTAGAAGAAGCTGAGTATCACAGTCATTTTAAATCTGCCTAATTGGTGCTTATTATGCTTGATTGCTGCTCGTTAACATCCACAGGTGTTTTCAATACCTGATCGAAAACACTTGCATGAACCTTTGTTCTTAAGAGTGGTAGTCTTTAAGGGGTTGAATAATTGTGTCAATGAAGAAATCACAAAAAAACATTTAATACTGTATTACAAAAACAATTGATGTCATTTTAGTTGTATTTGGTTCTTTAAAAAAGTCCTTGTAAGATTTCATTCTGAACACAATTACAAATGTACACTAAATTCCCTAAAACCCTTTACAGCATTGGGGTTGAATAATTTTGAACACAACTGTATGCCTTCCACCAGTGCCTAGGTCAAGAGGACCTGTTCTGATAACCCTAGGGAGCGAGACAAGGCATGGAGCAGCACTGCTGGAAGTCCTATTACAGATATTGACCAGCCAGCTATTACTGCACATCATCAATGTATTTTGCTATTTGACTACATATTTTAGACAAATTTGAATTACCTCTGGGGGGGGGGGGGCATTTAGCATTCAGATTAGTTTGTGTATATATGTTATCACATCATGGGCCATTTTAGTTATAATGGGGATGTAGCTATTAGCATCAGCAGTCCATATCTGTCTCACAACATAAGGATTACGACTAAAAGTGCAATGTAAAACCTGAAATGCCTTCTTTTGTCTAAATCTTATGGTTACATGGACTTGGATGTACCATTCTGTGGACTGTCAGGCTCCCTCCTACAATCTTTGGGAGCTTGTATGCAGGAGTGTAGCAATAGGGGTATTAGCAAATTTAACTGCAATTGGACCCTAGACAACAAGAACCCTAAGTGGTGCTTAAGCTGTTTACAGACCTTTTTCATCTCTCTGCAATCATTCATCCACTTTAGTAGAAATGTACATATATCAACACAGATCTGTACGTCAGTCTTGAAAGAGGGACAAATAAGGAAGAAAGAAGGAGAGAGGAATTTGGTTCCCAAAGAGGGATTGAGGGACAGTTGGGAGCTATGAGAAAGGGGTGCAGCATGGGCACTGGGCAGTGCCTCAGGTCCTCTCACTGCCCACAAGCACCTTGGGAGCTATGTCACTGTGTCCTTGGTATCTTCTGTACAGTGCAAACAACTGTACACTGCCATGTTCACGAATACCCATTGGCTGGGAACGATGTTTTGGCTCAGTTATGTCTACATCTGGGGGTGCTATTAACATATGGCTAAGGGGCTCCATCCGTGGCTTCTAGCTATGACACTGCATAGAGGCTTATTGTTTTTCATATTTGCCATTTTATTCTCAATATTTAGTTGCAATGGGACGGTTGCATTAGAAAATAATTATTCTGCGAATCTTCACTAATCACAGCTCAGAGGATGACATGAATTTGGGAAGGAGATTAGCTTCCCTTAACCTTCCCTTAACCACCCTGGCGTTCTGATTAAATCGCCAGGGTGGCTGCGGGAGGTTTTTTTTTAAATAAAAAAAAACTATTTCATGCAGCCAACTGAAAGTTGGCTGCATGAAAGCCCACTAGAGGGTGCTCCGGAGGCGATCTTCCGATCGCCTCCGGCGGCAAGAGATAACACGGAAGGCCGCAATGAGCGGCCCTCCGTGTTTCGCTTCCCTCGTCGCCATGGCGACGAGCGGAGTGACGTCATGGACGTCAGCCGACGTCCTGACGTCAGCCGCCTCCGATCCAGCCCTTAGCGCTGGCCGGAACTGTTTGTTCCGGCTACGCTGGGCTCGGGCGGCTGGGGGGACCCTCTTTCGCCGCTGCACGCGGCGGATCGCCGCGCTGCAGCAGCGATCAGGCAGCACACGCGGCTGGCAAAGTGCCGGCTGCGTGTGCTGCTTTTTATTTGGTTGAAATCGGCCCAGCAGGGCCTGAACGGCAGCCTCTGGCGGTGTTGGACGAGCTGAGCTCGTCCAGACCACTCAGCAGGTTAACCTGTTGCTGTTCCAGGACATAGATTCTCTGTTCTAATTAGTCCTGTTGTATATTCCAGGATGTAGAATCGCCCACCCGCGCCCGTCGGCCCGCCTGCCCCTTCGCCCGTCATCACTCGCTGCGCGTCACTCTCCCTCAATGTTTCTGCGTCCCTGCACATGGGACGCAGAGACAGTAGGGTTTTATTACAGAGGATGGGGTATTGTTTTAACCGGGAAGGGCCAAAGAATTAATTTTTATGTGTTTTATAATTGTGGGATGTGTCACGTGAAAATGAGAAATGATGAAAAATAAAAAAAAATGGGTATTTTCTGCATTTACACCTAATTTTACCCCATAAAATAACTATAAAATAGTTTGAGAGAAAATATTTCTCAAAGAAAGCCTAGATTGTACGAAAGAAAACAAGATATGTATCACTAAGATGGCATAAGTAATTAAAAAGTTGCTGCTAGATCAATACGACACAGCTAAAGTGTCAAAAATGTCAGGAACCTTAAAGAAAACCTGAACTGAGAATTAAAACGTCAAAATAAGTATACACAAGTCATACTTGCCTTCCATGTAGTCTACTCCTCAGTGTCTTTCTCCTGTCCCACGTCCTGTTTGTTCACTGTGATCAAGGGAATTTTCCGTCCTCCATTTTGAAAATGGCCATTACCCATAACAGCTTTCTGGTCAGCACACAGTTAAACTGTAACATCGCCCACTTGAGCCATAGGGAAACATGGACATTACATGGTACATCAGTTTTCCTCTCAGCTATAACTGCCAGCAACTGATATTTTACTGACAGCAACTGATATATTTCAGATCTGACAAAATATTGTCAGAACTGGAAGGGATTATTGTCAGAAGAAAATGGTGAGCTTCTGAGAGGAACTGATGGCAAAGTAACTATGTAATGTTCATTTGAAGTTACCTCATGTGTTTATTTTAAAAAATTTTACTCAGTACAGGTTCTCTTTAAGGGGTAAAAAACATGGAGTACGAACCAGTTAAATGCGGAGCAACAGTAGTGACCTAAAAACCTCTCTATCAGTTCACAGCATGACGACAGTGATGAGTGCGCCGAAATATATCATCAGATTATTCGAGCCCTTGCATAATGGTAAATTGCTAGCTAGGATCTGTCTGCTGAGAACAGGGATATGTTTCTCCTGCATACTTATATAGGACTGAAATGAAAGCAAATCTACTAGAAAATGGATAAAGTGTTTAATTATTACCTACTCAGACTGCTACCTCTATGATCTCCGGTGGTAATCATGCTGTAAATGGTTGTAATCGTTGATTAATGCAAGATGGCAGAGATTTATAAGATGTCTGATGTTTTGTGACTAGGATTTTGTGAGTGTGAAGATAGCTTCAAGCTTGTGGTTACAAATAATATATTTGCGCTGTATCCTGTATGTATAGAGAGTAAGAATACGGATCAGCCAGACAGAATCTTTCACCTGTCACATCACCTGTAGGCCTGAATGTGTAAAGTGAGTTTTTCAAGGGCTAATCTGTTCTAAATGAAGGTTCTCACCTTACCGAGATAGAATAACTTGCCGCAGGAGGCATGATATGCTCCAATGCCACGTACAGTAAGGGTCCATTTACACTGCATGTGCTCTGATTAAATAAGGAAAGCATTTTCTTTTTTGCCGAAATCAAGGGCGCCGTGACTAACATAATAATTGCGGACAGGGGCGTAACCAGATTTAATAGGGCACCCTGCAAAAATGATAGCATGGGGCCCCCTTGGTCCACGAAGCCCATGAGGGTCATATGATTGGGATCCGGTGCTCCCAACCATGTGACCCTCATGCTCATCCCCACCACCTCCTCCCCACTTCTTATCCCCACCACCTCCTCCCCACTTCTCATCCCCACCACCTCCTCCCCACTTCTCATCCCCACCACCTCCTCCCCACTTCTCATCCCCACCACCTCCTCCCTACTTCTCATCCCCACCACCTCCTCCCAACTTCTCATCCCCACTTCTTATCCCCACCCCCTCCTCCCCACTTCGCATCCCCACCACCTCCTCCCCACTTCTCATCCCCACTTCTCATCCCCACTTCTTATCCCCACCCCCTCCTCCCCACTTCTCATCCCCACCACCTCCTCCCCACTTCTCATCCCCACTTCTTATCCCCACCCCCTCCTCCCCACTTTTCATCCCCACCACCTCCTCCCCACTTCTCATCCCCACTTCTCATCCCCACCACCTCCCCCCACTTCTCATCGACACCACCTCCTCCCCACTTCTCGCTACTCTGCATGGTGGGAGGAGGTGGTGGGGATTGTTTATGTGAGTGAACTGGAAGTTTTTTGCTAATTGGCTGCACTTGCGGATGGGGAGAGGGAAGAGGGGCCTCCAAAGCCTCTGGGGCCCCCCTGCGATAGCAGGGATCACAGGGGTGATTACTACACCCATGATTGCGGTACTCCTTTTACAGTGGTGTGGTGAGATTTTAACACAATTGCAAAAGTACTGCAATAATTTTCCTGTGTTGTATTAAACCAATGGAAAAAATTGCATGGCAAACACAGCACTATGTGAATTTTTTTGCATTCCTTTTGAGATTCTTCCTGCACTTTTTTGCCGCTGGGAAAAATCACAATCATTTCATAATTGCGCTTCCAAACCCCACCGGACCAGACAACAACTTTGCTGAGAAGGCACCTGGAGTCTGAAGCAGGTTATTTTGGCGCCTGGCCTCGAGTTCTGAGCGCCTAAGCCGGGTTGCTACAACTGGGAGGGGGAATAGTATTTAGTGCCGCCGGGGATTTGAGTGGCAGCAGGGTGAGCCGTCATTCCGCTCACCCTGCACCAAGCTCACCGGCGACACCATAACACATACGAGTTCCATCACAGAGCTCCGTGGCAGGAAGCCCTTAAAGAAAGAAGCAGTCAAAGCACAAACCAACCTCATTGTGTTCCACCTTTCGCCTCCTCCCCTCCTCCTCTCCCTCACTCTCAGTTGTCCTCCACCCCACCATCCATGCCTGCCCGATTCATGGTCATTGCCACATAGTTAATGTTCCATCCCACAGATGTTGGTGGGGGAAAAAAATGTTGTCGCCTAGTTACAACTTTGGCAAGCATCTGACTGCTGGCTTGTTAGAACTCCTAGCCTACCAGCTTTTACTACACCAGCTGGTTGAATCTTAGACCTTCAAAAAATTTGTATGCATCACAGCACCCCAGTAGAGGGTACCAGGAAGAAGATATTTTTTCACAGACGGGCATCCCAGACCTGTACCAGCATGAGCAGCGGCAGGTCACCCAGTCTCTGATACACAGTGTTGGGGCCAAGGTCCATCTGTCAGAGACGCCTAGTCAGGGAAGGTACAAACCACAATGGTGTCATGCTGTATTGTGGATTTAGTGCCATGTTGTTGTGTGTGGATGTAAAAGCAAAAAGCCACACCGGACCTGCACTGTTGTTCCAGGCTGGATTTTTAATTTTAGTGCCTCTAGGTTTCTTGTTGCTCCCCTTCCATGAACAGCAGCACTTCCTGTCCCCATTCAGGCTCACTCTGCCTCCCTCAGCCTTTGCACTGTTGTGGGGAGGCTGAGTGAACTTTTGACCTTTATAAAGATGTGAATAACTCAAAAACTATAAAAGCTAGAAAGATGATTTTTGCAGCACAAATGAGCACATGCACAGCACTACCCACTCATCCCAGTTTCATGTCTGTAGGTTGTTGTACGGGGGCTGGGCGATGTTATTGTTTGGGAAATAATAAGTGTTATTATCTACAAAATGAAAGCAGCACAAATCTTAATTTTTGCAGCACAAATGGGCACAGACGTAACATTAACCGAGCATGAAGGAATTTTTATTTGTGCTGATTGTAGGGGTGCCAGCTTCATGGAGCCCCCAACTGTCCCTTTTTGAAAGCAAAATCACTCTTTCTAGCACGTTTGTCCCTCTTTCGGGACTGATGTAAAGATCTAAATAAATATATGTATTTTTCTACTGCAAATGTGTTTAATTGATTCTAAACTTAATTTGAATCTGTAACGATTGGTGTAGCAAAACAGGAGTCTGGTTATTGTGTGATCTGCATTATCACCAATAATGCACGTATAGCTAACAAGGTAATAGCAATAGTGTATAGTGCTTGGTGCAACTGTAATACTGATCAGTTTGGTAAAACCTTACCAGAGGAGCTTGCGGGTACTATCAGTAATAAACCTCACCAGTGACAAGGGCTCACTGGTGAGTGGAGTGGTCAGACAGATCGGATCGGCAACAGGCGGGCAGATACAGTACAAAATCGACAGACAAGAGGAGAGAGATATTCAGGCAGAGCCAGCAATAGAATCAGATGGGCTAAAGTACAGAATCGTTAAGCGAAAGCGAGGTCAGAAGAGAGCCAGAGTCATACACAGTTTATCAAGCAATATAATACAATAGTAATAATAAATCCTAGTCTTGTGTAAAATCCCTGGTTTCCTCCTAGATCAAAGCACACCGGATCTATCTAAGGTCTGAGTGCTAACACGAAGCATTCGCAACAGCAGACAGTTTGCAAGTGACTCCAGAAGGCCTAAAGAGACACTGAAGCGAAAAAAAAAATATGATATAGTGAATTGGTTGTGTACTATGAATAATTACTAGAAGATTAGCAGCAAAGAAAATATTCTCATACTTTTATTTTCAGGTATATAGTGTTTTTTCTAACATTGCATCATTCTATAATATGTGCAGACTACACAACACTCAGCACTCAAAATGAGTCTTTCAGAGCAGTCTATGAAGTAATGACTTCTCCTCTAGCAGAGGAAAAGTAAATAGTCCAGGAACAGTTGAGATAATAAAAGTCAGATAACAGCCCTCTCCACGACTAACTTAGTCGGAGAGCTTAATGGCTTGTTTGCATAGAGATAACAACTGGAGTTTCTCAACTCTTCCTGTACTGGAAACAATTACACTGATGTATCTGATCTTAATGTTTTATTTCTTAGCTGTGCTACACATACAAATCATAATATCATATTTTTTTTTTCACTTCAGTGTCTCTTTAAGAAGCGGAGGAGACCCCTCGGCCCATACCCATCAGCCAATCGGAAACTCCGAGAGTCTCCTCTGAAGTCAGCCGACCGGCAGGTCAGCTGACACGCCTCCTCCACGCATAAAAGTCCTGTCTGTGCGTGCGTGCGCGCGTGCGTGCGCGCGCGTGCGCGTGACAAAGCCACCCTATGAGCCACTGACAATCCCCTCCTCGGCGTGCTAGACGCCGGAGGGACAGGAGAAACGCCCGACAGAGAAACCGGAGCAGCTGCAGGGGTATCCTGACTGCCCGCAGCTGCATCTCCAGAGAATGTTACAGAATCATTTAAATTGATATTATTCTTGTTTTTAAATGTTTATATGAAGGAAAACTAATGTAAATAGAAATGACCAGTTTGGTTAGAATGGTAAAATGACATGTTTACTTCTGATTTCTTTGTGGTATGATTGATGAGGGATGTGGCTGTGCGTGGCTAGTGGTGTGGTAGGGGGTGCCTTAAATTGTCTCTCCGTCTTATCTCAAAAGCTTGGGAAGTATGTGTACAGGACCCCCCCCCCCCCAGCTCCCGCTCCTGGGCCCCACCACGATGGTGAGAGGGGCTGTCATAATGCCCGTGAAGATAATTCATGAAATGAGTTTTGTAAAGAAAATGGAACTTCATGTAAAGCCTCGTTTCCATAAGGTGCGTTGAGAAACGTGTAAAAGTGCATGATAAAAAACTCATGCATTTGTGCACGCTTAAAGAGGAACTCCAGTCTAAACAAACATACTGTCATTAAAGAGACTCTGAAGCGAGAATAAATCTCGCTTCAGAGCTCATAAATAGCAGGGGCACGTGTGCCCCTGCTAAAACGCCGCTATCCCGCGGCTAAACGGGGGTCCCTTCACCCCCAACCCACCCCCCGCAAAAGAGTGTCGTAGAAAGGTCGCAGATTTATTGCTTCCTGGAGGCAGGGCTAACGGCTGCAGCCCTGCCTCCAGTCGCGTCTGTCAGCGGCGCATCGCCGCCTCTCCCCCGCCCCTCTCAGTGAAGGAAGACTGAGAGGGGCGGGGGAGAGGCGGAGATACGCGCTGACAGACGCGCGTGGGGCAGGGCTGCGGCGGTTAGCCCTGCCCCAACCAGGAAGCGCTCCCCCGCTGCACCGAGGGGGATTTAGGGGTGAAGGGACCCCCGTTAAGCCGCGCTATAGCGGCGTTTTAGCAGGGGCACACGTGCCCCTGCTATTTATGAGGTCTGAAGCGAGATTTATTCTCGCTTCAGACTCTCTTTA
Source organism: Hyperolius riggenbachi (assembly GCF_040937935.1). Classification (NCBI taxonomy): domain Eukaryota; kingdom Metazoa; phylum Chordata; class Amphibia; order Anura; family Hyperoliidae; genus Hyperolius; species Hyperolius riggenbachi. The sequence goes on from NC_090656.1 coordinate 45,289,534, forward strand.
AGTTACATTAGTTATGTTAATTAAAATAGATAGGTAATATAATCTCTTACTCACACGGTTTTAAAAGAACAAGCAATTGTTTGATTTCATGATGGCAGCCATCTTTTTAGTTGAAAGGAGGTGACAGGGAGCATGAGACAGTTCCAACTATCCTGTGTCCTGAACACCTCTCCCAGTTGCTAGGCAACGTGAACAACCACATAGGAAATCCCATCATGCTCTGCACACAGCATCAGGGAAAAAAGCCCAGGCTTTTTTTCTTTGATGGGCAGAGCTTTGCTAAAAATGCAGCTAAAAATGATGCTTTGGTAAGAAAAACAAAGTTCTGATGCTGTGAAACTGTTAAAGAAACACTTCAGTTCTGCTGAGTAGATTTTTAGTCCGGAGGTTCACTTTAAGTGTGCATTTCAGTGTGTTGCAGTGTGCTTTTTTTAAGCATGTTTTGCTTATTGTAGCAGTAGCAGTTGCCAATAAACATTTGTTTTCAAATGAAAATGTGTTTTTTTTCATTTAGGGGTAAAAAAAACGCATGCGTTTCTATGCATTTCTGTGCGCTTCTGTATGCTAAAAAAGCTCACCCATTCACTTGCATTGGTGAGCGCTTTACAGCTCAACACACAGAAATGCATGCAACATTAACCACTTCAGCCTATCTGGACGAATATGTTGGTCCAGATAGGCTGTGCTGCTGCAGCTGTGCTGTGCGCGTGATTGCGCGTGCTCCCGCACGCTCCCACCGCCTGCCGTTAGCCCCCAGATCAGTGAAAGGGAATATAGTTCCTATTCACCGATCTAAGTCCCCCGCAGAAAATCCGAAGGTCTCTTATCAGAGACCGCCGTCTTTTGGCAAAAACAAATTTCCCGTCCTCTTTCTAGTTCCTGGATGCAAGATTTTTCACATCCCATCCAGGACTTTTTTGACTGTGGCCTTCTTGTGGCCAAATAGTAATTTACACCCCCCCACCCATACATTTTTTATTAAACTATTACATTATATTACATTTAAAAATAGCTGTTTCCCTCCCACACCAAAAATTACCCAAATACAATTTTTTATAAAAAAAAAATAAAAAAATTACAATAAAAAAAAAAACATAAATAGTTTTTTTAAATTATAAGCTTGTAAATAGTGATGGACGCAAATTGAAAAAATGCACCTTTATTTCAAAATAAAACATCGGTGCCATAAATTGTGATAGGGACATCATTTAAATGGTGTAATAACCGGGACAAATGGACAAATAAAATACATACGTTTTAATTACGGTAGCATATACTGTATTCATTTCAAACTATAATGGCCAAAAACTGAGAAATAATGATTTTTTTCCATTTATTTCTTAATCTTCCTGTTAAAATGGATTTAGAAAAAAATAATTCTTAGCAAAATGTACCACCCAAAGAAAGCCTAATTAGTGGCGGAAAAAACGAGATATAGATCAATTCATTGTGATAAGTAGTGATAAAGTTATTGGCGAATGAATGGGACTGGTGAACGTTGCTCGGATGCATAAGGTTTTCAACACTGTGGGGCTGAAGTGGCTAAGTTGCAGCGCAGCGCGTAGATGTGAACCAGGCACATTAATTACTTGGGAAAATCAATACCTTGCAGAACGCACACTGCAATGCGCTCTGAAAAACGCACAAAAATGTACCTAGTGTGAATGAGGCCTAAAACAGCTTTTTTTTTAGTGTAATATAAAGTTTAGTTAAAGCTTAGAACAACTGCTGCATTTACAGTATTTATTGCTGTCTATGGCCCTGTAAAAGCTTGGACTAGGCAAGGATCATGTGATTTCCATATGTAGCTTTAGCATTCCAAGAACTACTTAAATAAACCAGCAAAGCGAAGAGTGCAAGCCAGAGTAGGATGAATGGGGAGTAACCTTACATAAGGCTGTCAGGGGAATAGTGGAAATGTATTCACAATAGATCAGCTTTAACTTTGATGAACGGCTCTCCTATTCACTCTAATTGTTCCCACCTAGTATTACACCAAACCGATCTAACTTTAAATCCAATTAAATAAAAAACAAGACCAAATTGACTTTACTCTAGAAAGCCTCATCAATTTGTGTTAAGTGGGTAGCATAAGAAATCCAACTGACCATTATTTAAACATCATATATACGGCTGCAGTTGTATGTACTCCAGGCATCCAGTCCTAGGCTGATTTCAGGCACAATCCAGGCTATTTAGAACAAACAAAACAATAATAATCAGAGTGTGTATTGGGGAGAAAAGTAATGCAACCAAAGAGTAACGAGGGTGGAACACATCCTATGTGCCCACATTTGATAAATGAGTGGAAATGGATGGTTTTTACTCTGCTGATATTTTAGGGCTAGATAACAAGAAATCCACCTAAATGAATTAATAATAATAGTATAATCAGGGCTTGTTCTAGACTGTTTGCTGCCTGAGGCTAACTTATCAGGATGCGCCCCACTCAATATAGGTAGGTATGTAGCCAGGTATGGGTGCCTCCTGTATATGTTAGACAGGTATAGTTGCCACCAGTATAGGTAGCTAGTATAGTTGCCCCCAGTATAGATAGTATAATTGCCCTAGTTTAGGTAGTTAGTATAGTTGCCCCCAGTATAGGTAGCCATTATAGTTAGTCAGTATTGTTGCCCCCAGTATAGGTTAGAAAGTATAGGTAGCTAATATAGTTTCCACCAGTATAGGTAGCTAGTATAGTTGCCCCCAGTATAGTTGAGCCAGTATAATTGCACCAGTATAGGTAACTAGTATAGTTGCTCCCAGTATAGGTAATATAGCTGCCCCGGTATAGGTAGCTAGTATAGTGGCCCCAGTATAAGTAGTATAGTTGCCTCAATATAGGTAGCTAGTATAGTTGCCCCCTGTATAGATTAGCCAGTATAGGTAGATAGTTGTGGCTGTGGCTGGATAGTGTAATGGTTAAGGGCTCTGCATCTGACGCAGGAGACCAGGGTTCAAATCTAGGCTCTGCCTGTTCAGTAAGCCAACACCTATTCAGTAAGGAGTTCTTTGGACTAGACTCCCTAACTGCCTACTGAGTGCGTTCTAGTGGCTGCCTCGCAAGCGCTTTGAGTCCGACAGGAGAAAAGCGCTATACAAAAAAAAGGAATTATAGTATAGTCGCCCCCAGTATAGGTAGTATAGTTGCCCCAGTATAGCTAGCTAGTATAGTTGCCCCAGTATAGGTGGTATAGTTGCCCCAGTCTCGGTAGTTGCCAGTCTCCATAGTTGTACCCGGTTTAAGTTAGCCAGTATAGGTAGCTAGTATAGTTATCCCCAGTATAATAGTTGCCCCATTATAGGTAGCTAGTATAGCTGTTCCCAGTATAGGTAGTAGCTCCAGTGTAAGTAGCTAGTATAGTTGCCCCCAGTATAGGTAGTCAGTATAGGTAGCTAGCTAGTATAGTTGCCCCTAGTATAGCTTAGCCAGGTAGGTGCTCATAGTAGGTAGCCAGCCTGCTCCCCCCTCCCTCCCTCCCGTGGCCGCCCCTCGTCATACCTTCTGAGCCGGTGGCAGCTTCCTCTAGGATAGTCTGCTGCCCCCTCGCCTCCGTAATAGACCTCAGATCAGTGGCTACAGGAGAGGAACAGGAGATTGATTCCCCTGGTAATGCAACATATACAGGAAGTAAGTACTTCCTCTATATGCAATGCTACAGGGAGCTGCTCCATTGTCCCTTCATGCGGCGCAGTTGGTAGCCGCTGATCTGAGGTCTATTACATAGGCGAAGAGGCTGGGAATGGGGGTGGGGTGGTTAATGATATGTAATGGTAGGGCTAGGTTATTGTTAGGAAAAGGTGGGGGGAGGGTTAGTGTTGAGGTAGGTTAGATGTAGCATTAGTAGAATATTGGTAAATATTGGCATCATTGAGTAGAATAAATTGTAAGCCTATTTGGCAGGACTTTCTTCCTCATGTGCTCTTCTCCACCACCATATGGACATTGTTATGTTCATTTCTAGTTTCTACATTGCACTATGCGCATCATTGCTTATTGTTACCTCACTATTTTGTGTATCATTGTTTAATGCTGTAATGTCCCTGCATAACATTGTTCAATACTGTAATGTCTCCCCTATCTTGTGCTCAGCGCTGCATAATGTGCTGCCGGCCGCTTCGTAAATAAAGTCTGACAATAATAATAATAATTGCCAATACTCTATTAGCAGCTTCATCCGGCTCCCAAATTTCCGGATGCCCTTTTTCAGTGTGCGGGATGATCAGTGATCATAAATAATGCAACTGCCATTTTCAGGTAGTAATTCTAAAAGCTTCATTTATGTAAAAGGCATTGCCTACATCAAAGCTGCTATCAGTGCCTTTACATGTCATATCTGAGCAGTACTGTACTTGGAAATAAAATGATGTGCTTTTGCAAGCTCTTCTCAGCTAGGCTGCCAGAATGGTTTCCTTACTCTGCAGCAGCTTGTGACCACACAGTATTTTCTCCCATAACACGTTGTTTGTTTGTTTAGGGCTCCTGTGGCTTAGGTCAGTGGTGAGCGGGATCCTTATGTGATGAGCTTACTTGTATGTAAGGCTTGTTCCCACATGATCAGGACATCCTTTCACTACAAGGCAGGAAGAGGTGATCAATTTTTTCCCTGTGGTCAAGTATTCCACCTCCAAAATGGCCTGCGGTCAACCACAAAAGTGTCTGGTTTGCAAGTTTTGCAAGCCTTTGGTCACTCAGCAGTGCTTTGGCCATTGCCTCATTTTAGCTAATTTGTCCTGTTTTCCCTTGGCCACAATTACATCTTTTCTGCCTAACTAGAGAGGGGAGATTTCTGAGAAACCGATGTAACTATAATGTTTGGGATCCTTTTCTTAAAATGTATCTTTTCCCAAAAATATTAGCAGGCATACTAACACACAATACCAGGAATCAGGATTACACGATAAAGTATATTAATTTGTTTTTCTGACCAAGAGATACCAGCCTGCCTTGGGACTTCTGTGTTCCAATCTAAAAAGGGTTGATTAAGGTTACGTTCACAGTGGGATTTGCATTGCGTTCTTAGTAAAAACAGGAACGCAGCAGAACAGAAAAGTTGCAGTGCAAGTTATGAAATGTTGCACCTCATACATTGAAGCATGCAGCCAATGACAAGTATGCTTCAATGTCACTGTTAACGTGCGCGTTATGTGGTTATGCACTCCATTAGATCGCATGACAATGGACGCTCTGTGAACATCGCATAGATTTAACTTACTTTAAAAACATTAAGTGGGCGCATTTGGGCCAATCACTAGGGGTGCTGTGACCAGATCTAGTCTGGCAAGACGTCACCCTATGTGGATCAAATGGTCTGACACGGCAATGCAGAGTAAGTAATAATGAAATTGGGCTGACACGTGAAAGGGGGCGACCTCTTACCGGATCTGCCCCACCACTGATGGTGAGGCACCTCCTCACGCTAATGTGAGGAGGTACAGACCCTCCAGATCACCGGCGCTATTACAAATCCTGATTACCCACGTCCCCCCACCACGCTGGAAAAAGTAAGCGCTGGGGGGCGTGTCTGATTAGGAATATGGATTGGAAAGTGTTAAGCCCCCAGCAAGCAAGCAAGACTTTTTCAATTGTTGAGATCTGAAAAATGATTTTGTAGATAAAATGGGAAAATTATCTCCTGGGAGAAAACTCAGGAGAAAAGTTAACTGAATGGAAGCCCTCATCGGGTACATTTAGTTTCTACGTTAGCCTCCTACTACCATTACATCTAACACTAACCTTCCTACCGCTATGCCTATTACTGCTATTCCTAATGCTGGGAATACACGGTTCGTTTCTGCCATGCGTTTCTGCTCTCGATCGATTTTGCCGCTCGATTCAGATCTCGATTCCCCTTATCTTCCGCTCATTTTTCTTATCTTTTTCCATTCACTTCTATCAGAAAACGAGTGGCCACAGAATCTAAATGTTGGAAATTATCTATCGAACCATCCAATCAGCTTAAAAATGAACCGTGTATTCCCAGCATAACACTTAGCTTTTTCCCATTAAGGCTAACACTAACATTTCTACTAGGAATGTGCGGCTTGCCTATCATTGCACTTGCCAATTATCATTGCCATTGCGGTGCCGAATCTAAACACCTTCGGGTCCCATAATTTTAATATTGCATTGCATCCTATAGAAGCCTTAAAAAATGAGTATGACACTTCCAAAATATACCAAAATATTTTCTCAGCAATGCTACTGAAGCATAGGTGTATTTTTACAAGGATATTACATAACTTTATTAGCTTTACTGACGTAGATAGCAGGACAAATATACATGCCCAATGATCTTGTCGCTGAGCAATGACAATTTATTTCCTTGGCCTCATCTATGACCCTCAGATTGTCAAGGGCTCACCGTATTTCATGTGCTCCTCTGACTGTATTTGGTGCCCCATTATCACTAGAGATGCTGTACCCGCTCGTTGAGCTCTCATCAACAGGCTGATTTACTATTATTTGCTATCATAAATTAGGGACAGATCAGTACAATTGTGATTTATGCACTACATGACGTGACGTATATGGCTCTGATTTAGGTAATGGTCAACCATAAGGCATAGGCACCGCTCGTAGGAAGGTCATAGCAAAGGACACCGCACAATATGCTCAAAATCATCGGACAGTGACAGTTTAGCATTTTACCTCTTTCACAGCCACAGTCTGAATACTATCGGGAAAAGGACAAAGTCATTTACAAGAGTTCCCCAATTCATTAATTTGTCGACATACAGAAAGCTAAAAAGTGGATCATAAAGGTTTCCGCTTAGCTTTCCTAGAAATAATTAGACTTCTAGAATCAGTATGTCAGCTTAGCACTAGACATGGAATCGCCTTGGCATAGGTTCTCCAGCGGCAAGCTTCCATCCCATAATGCCCAGCATGAGTAGGGACGGAGTTTGCCACACTGGCCACATTTGTGAACCCCCATTCCTGTCTGGACATGCAGATTTGCAAACACCGCTGGAAGCTACCGTCAGGTCAGAGGTCATGCTGGGTATCATGGGATGGAAGCTCACTGCTGGTGAACCTATTCCGTGGTGATCACTACTTAGCACCAACGATCGGTTTCAGCACCCTCCTTATGGGCTTAACTCAAAAAAGGAATGCTTTTCTCTTTCTATAAAAACCTCTTCAGCTAATTACAATTGCGCAAATTTTTGCATCCGTTTTTGCAGTTTCGCTTATGCGTAACTACGATTTGTACATTCAATTGATTTTGTATAGTCATTTGTAATTTTGCATAATTTCTGCGTAATTTTGTGCCGAGGTTGGCAGTGAATAGCAAAGACCCCATACGTGCTCTAAGAAAAAATGTTTTTTTAATCTCAGAAAAATGACAATTTAAAAACCATTTTTCTTTGCATTCTTAAAATGGATTTTCTCAAAAAATACAAGGTCTTTTTGAAAAATTATTTTTTTGAGTTGTAACCACTATACTCCTTAACATGTGTAGCAATTTTGGTGTCAATAGCATGTATGGGGTCTTTGCTATAAAGTCGGCACAAAATTATGCAACATTTTATGAAAATTACTTGAAAAATTACGCAAAATTATGAAATATTACTATTACATATGAAATGAATTACGATTTTCCCTGAAATTTCGTATTACCATGCGTAATTGCGAATAATTAGATGCGAAATTTCGCATATGCGAAATTTTGGACGACCACTGCTTGCAAAGCAGTACTAGAAATAAGGTGAGAAATGTAAAATTTAAGTTAATGAAAAACTAAATGAAAAATTAATGAATGATTTTTTTTTTAAACTGAAGAGCTGCCTGTTTTATACATAAGCTCACAAATAAGTAAGGAGGTATGTTTCCGACACATAACTGTCTGGTTGAGTACCTACTAATGCTGATGAAATGGGTGTGAAGGGGGGGGGGGGTAATTAAATGTGAAACACTAATGCTGCCTTGAAACTGGAAAAAATAATTTACGTACATAGGGGGTCTCCTGCTAAATTTTAAAAAAATATGGGGAAAATGGCTTGAGGCCCATTATTACGTTGACCTCCCTGACCTGGATCAAATTCTTGCAGGGATTGCGTTGTCTAGGAGGCGCACTTGGGATCTTAATTAACATTAAATTGTGGGTACCAGACTTTGTATACATGGGGCTTTGTTTTATGAAAATTGGCTACCGTGATTTGCTGCAACTTGCTCTACTAAACCCTTTTCTACTTAATAAATAGTGTTTTGTTTGATCAAAAAATAAATGTGAAACACTGCAGTACAAAACACTCAAGGCATTGTGAAACCTAAGGCCTGCATGCATGCATGTGTAAGCTCCCCCATCCACTAGGGTGAGCCATTGCCAACACTTCATAGCTCTTTACCTGGAGCACCTCCCATCCCTTCTTCTTCTATAATATTCCAGTAACTGGAAGTAGTTATTTGGGCCACTAGCCAGTGGCCACAGCTTCAGAAAAGTCCCTGGAGAGCATCCTAGGAAGACGGCCATAATCCCTAGACTCGAGTGCAAACAGGCAAGGTCTCTCCACAGGTTCTCAACTAAGTCGCTGATTAGAGTGAATGTTTTACATAACTAAAATTAACTGGTATTACTTATACCGCCCTCAGTGACTCCAGTCCTGATATTATCTTCTCTTGTCTGTTCTGAAGTCATGGATTCTACATTCATAAAAAAATCAAGTTCTTTATTACAAAGAAGCCATTGCTAGTCATACTGCTTTCATAGCCTTTGCCTGCACTACCACATTACTGAAATGTCACTGTACCATGTAGATACCTTACATGGAATACCTGCTTACCTGTTCTTGCTTGCACAAGACTGAGGCAAACCAAGTTGGCTACGAGTTTCCATGAACCTTCTTCCTTTTAATAACTGCAATAATCCCACATATAGCATGCACTGTTATTAAGCCTTGGCCGAGCATCTGGAATGAATTAGATTCCCCTAGTAAATAAAAAAAAAAAAAAGAATTCTGTCTCTCACTGGGTTAAAATAAAAAAAAGAATATCACTATCAGATGTCTTGGAAGCTGTAGACCAACAGATGGGCTCTGACCTTCTCGCAATAAAGTAAAACTCTGAACATGGTTCTTGGTGAGTGTGTTTATTTGTGCACTATAGTTAGACCTAAATCTGAAACGTCAACTTTGCATCATCAGTTTTTTTTTCATGTTTATTCTTTTTTTCCAGTGCCAAAGAAAACCATGCTCTTCAGCTTGGGGTTATCCAGTGCTGGATGCTGAGCCAAATCACTGCTCGCTATGACCTTCAGGTCTGAAGCTATTTAAGTAGTTGCCTGAGTATAGGAAAATACTGGAACTTTGATTAAACAGCTTCCAACTGAGGACATCCTTCCAGCACACCCCTAATATAAATCGATTGTTCTTCCAACTTCTCCCCATACAGATGACTAAACAAGGCACAAGGTTCAAAAGGCCAAGTTTACCCTTGTGTTTCTTCTTTCTGAATAAAATTGAATGAGGGACTGTGTCATTAAGTGCATGATTTTCTCTGATTTGATGCAGCCGTTGTAGAGAGATTCCCTTTGTAAAAACTGGGTCACATGACCCAGGGATCACTATACACAGTGCAGGAAAGGGGGTTAGGCTTTTAAATAAATTACACACACCTAGGCTGCTTTTACTAGTCAGTGTTTTGAAAAAGTTTAACAGAAGCTGATGAGTTGAGGACAGTCATTGCAGGAGCAGGACATGTGGGTGTAGCTGCTTGCCTTGCATCATCAATCTATTGATTGCAAGTTGCTGAAACCAGGATTCAATTTCACATTATTGCATCCCTAGACCATTCTCTTTGTATTAGGGCCATCTTAAAGTGAACCCGAAGTGAAAATAAACTGACGAGATAAACAATTGCATTTATCCTCCTACTCCTAAAAATAACTTTTTTAGATATCCCAAGGTTTTATTTTATTTTTAAACTTTTACAAAGCAGATTGACTGTTTTGTTGTCTCTGCTCAGTGGCAGCCTATTAAGTAACACTAAATGAAAATAAATGAACTATTGACCTTTTCCTATCTCCCACTGCTCTCAGAAGTTGTATTCTGCCAGGAAAACATTTATGGCTGTAATTTGCTTATCACTATGCTTCACTATATTCCCAATAAGGTGTACTGACAAGACAGAAGCTGTCACTTCCATGCCTTAAAATAACTCTTTCAGGCAACAAAATAAAACAACCTGGTTATTAACATGTTTTGCACTGTACATACACATGTTTTTCTCATCATGTTACATGTTGCCTCTGGTTGACTTTAACAATCCATGAAAAGTTGTAGGTGTAGTGAATGGGTGAAACAGCATGAGTTACCCCCTGCTAATGCCAAACATATAACCTCTGCTGCAACTACTCAAAAGCATGCAACACTGATTAGGGTGTTTTGCAGCGCCTTTACCTTTCTATACCTAGAGACGATATGAATAACAGAGTAGCAGAGCTAGGAGAAGAAAACAGAGATTAGAAGTAGAGCCATTACTTTCTTCATCACTGCGTTCCACTCTAACAGCAGCCATCAATGTTCAGAAGCCAGCCTTCCATCCAACAGCTTTTGAAGGAAAAGAAGAAACTACCTTCACCTTCATGAGATACTACCATTCAACTAAAGAACCTTGGAACCAAATTGACCAGAACTCAATGTTGAAGAAGTGTTGACCTAACTTCTCTCTTTCTATCATCTTCCCATACAAGATCCCAGGAAATTCTGCACCCTCACCACCACCACAATTACCACCATCATATTACTGATAACAGTCATGCCTCCCTTTCAATCAGTGGTGAAGAAAAAACAAGCATGGTATTGGTACCAAGTCCACTCATACAAGCTACCACAGGAAACCAGGTTTTAGGAGCTAAGTGACGGGGACCTGAGCAGAAGCCCAGCACAACATGACCACTGGAACTTTCGGAAGTCCTGGTGTTAAAGTGAGAGTGATCCACTGAAGAATTAGCCAAGGTAGGGGAAGCAGGATAGAAAGTAGACATTGCACTTTAACCTTGGATTGGGGGGGAGTATTCTTTGTTATTGTGTTGGTAAGTTGGAACCTAGTTCACATTGCTTCTGGATCCTTATCAGAAAGGAATTGCCTGAAGATGTTTCCACATCTCTTAGGGCCAGTGCACACCAAAAACCACTAGCGGATCCGAAATTGCCAGCAGTTTAAGAAGCTGTTTTTCAGAGTGATTCTTGGCATGTTTAGAGAGATTTTCTAAACATGCCTACCGTTTTTTGGAGCGTTTTTGTGTAGCAGATTTTATATTTTGTTACAGTATAGCTGTAACTGAACAGCTTCTGTAACAAAAAGGCTTGGAAAACCACTCTGATCTAGTGTTTTTCAGAGCGGTTTTACACTTTCCTATACTTAACATTGAGGCAGAAACGCCTCAGAAATAAGCAAAAATGCTGCAGGACCCGAGTTTGCATTTGGGGGAAAAAAACGAGCAGCTCTGTTGTGCACCATCCCATTGCAAAACATTAGCCAAGCAGTTTTCAGCCTGCAAGCGTTTTAAAAAAGGCTCAGAAGTCAGAACCACTCTTGGTGTGCACCAGCCCTTACAGAACCAGAGACATCAGAAACATAAAACATTTTGTAGAGTGGAGAAGAACTGGAAGCCCTTCTATTGCTGCCCTTGATTTATTTGTCTCCAAACCCACCAAGGTTCATATTAAAGCAATGGTGGTCCAAAGAAGTTACAGGAACAGCAACCAAATCTCAAGATGGAATACAGAAATCATAACAAAATCAAAAGAGGTTGTAATACATTTCCACACAATTCCACAAAATATTTTTGGCCTGGGAATTGGACTTTAAAGGTATAAGGAAAATGTTTGGATTTTTTTTTGGACTGTTGAGTGCTAATAAGCCCCGATGGTGATGAAAAACAAACCAGAAGGACTAGTGCAGCCCTGAGTCTCATTATTTTGTGTGCCTCTCAAGTGCTACCATTATTCCTTATTAGGTGTATTTGGTGTGCCACGTATTTAGATAAATTACCACACAGAGGTGCAGTAAATTGTCCTAGTGGCTGTTCTGTCATATATACGTTCCACTAATTAGCTAATTTACTACACTGCATTAATACACAACCACTATGATACAAAATCTTCTTGTTAATAGGTTCGTGCAGAGCAGAAATTAAGGCAGAACTCCTTGCCAAAAGTTAAAAACAAATCTGAAGCAAATATGCTATGTGTTAAAGTGTTAGTTTACTCATACTGAAAGTGCACTTAAAGGGGTCACTACAGTAAAACTGTGGTGCACAGACAGCACATGGCAGTTTTGCCAGTGTTTACTTAAACAACATAACCAGGGATGCTCAAATTCGGATCCGGGAGATACCCGGATAGTTGCAATCCGGATATCTCCCAGTAATGCTGTGCGGGCTGGGCGGGGGCGGGGGGGGGGGTGTCAAGCTTACCTCTCTGACGCCTCCCACGATGCGGTCCACGCGCATCACATGACTACAAACACTTCCTCTTTCAACCCGAAAGGAGGAAGTGTTTGTAGTCACGTGACCGCCGCGTGGACCGCATCTGGGGAGGCGCCGAGGGACGAGCAAAGAAGACGTCAGAGAGGTAAGCTTGACCCCCCGCCCAGCCCGCACAGCATTACTGGGAGATATCCGGATTGCAACCATCCAGGTATCTCCCAAATCCGAATTTGAGCATCCCTGAACATAACATGCCTTGCGCACATAGCACAACTCATGTTCTATATATGTTATGTGCATGTTACTAGCGTATTTGAGGAAGAGTAATCTGTTCAAATTTAATCTATGAAAATGACTAGCAACTCAACCTCTTCTTCCTAAGGTAGATGTCTTACAGGTACAAAATATACAGTAAATATATACAGTAAGGAAAAGGTCCTACAGTATAGTGGCTTAGCTAAGCAGCATGTGATTCTGCTCAAAACTACAGCAGTCAGCAATATTTTTTTCTCCTTGACCAGGCACAGGTTATGTATGCTTGACATGTGCTTGCTCATTGAAAAGAGGCATTCAGCGGGCTGAAAATGAAGCACGGATGGGGCATTGTGCCAGGACAGGTTATAATGAAGCCACAAATCATGCAGGGATTCCGAGGAGCAGTGGAGGAGACTCCATTTGGGGTGGAGGTAGCCGGTTCGGGGACTTTGGGAGCTGACTGTACTGCGGGGAAGAGGCGGTAGGTAGCCCCCCAGATTACCTTTGCACCAGTGCCTAAACCAGCCCTGCATCCACCCCCATTTATCTCATATTCAAACAAATCAGTCATCTGCTCTCTTCTTGTCTCCTATAGGGGAGAGGTGTGGCAAATTCTCCAAAACACCCAGTTTCCAGTTAGTCATGCAGGGCAGCAGTGTAAGTTGCAGCAAGGGTTGGTGCTGTCTTATTGTAGTATATGTCCTTGTCAAAGGGCTGTGTTAAGCATGTCATAAAGTAAGGATGGAATGCAGTGGTCAAAAAGTAGGTTTGGCCAATAGTGGCATATTTAGTGTGCCAAAGCTCCAGCTTACTAAGCATCGCTAGTGCTTGTAAAAGCATGTTCCAAGTTTCAGTGCCTCTGTATTGTAAGTACCCCAGTTTTAGAACCTCCAGATCTCTCTGAGCTTTGAGCCTTGTGAGTTCCGGCTTTGTTGGGCTCCCTGTAGTATATCACCAGCCCTGTAGTGCTTAACAACAATGCTTTTATGTAATAGATCATTTCAGTGTGGGGACTTTCTGTGTATCCTTTTCTCCCCCCATTGTTTTATATGCACTTTTCTTTGTGGGTGGGGTCTACTGAGCATGTGGTATCGGGTGTAACCTTACTCTATATAGCAGTTGGCTGATGGTGTAATGGTTAAGGGCTCTGCCTCTGACACAGGAGACCAGGGTTCGAATCTCGGCTCTGCCTGTTCAGTAAGCCAGCACTAATTCAGTAGGAGACCTTTGGCAAGTCTCCCTTACACTGCTACTGCCAATAGAGCGCGCCCTAGTGGCTGCTGCTCTGCTCTGGCGCTTTGAGTCCGCAAGGAGAAAAGCGCAATATAAATGTTATTTGTCTTGTCTTGTCTTGTCTTGACTCACCCTTTCTCATGTGCGCCTATGCTATGATTAAGGGCGTGTAACGCCCGAAACATGTCAGCATGTGGTGCTGGTTTTTAGCTTATTATGTGTAACGATTGAATAAAGCCATATTGATTCTACCGACATCGTGCGGACTTCACTTTCTACGTGCTTAACAACCCTAGTATGAATCTAAGACCACCTGTAAATGTGACTGCATTGTGGGGAGCTGCATTGTGATAGCTGGGTGATCAGGGACCATCTAGGGAGTGCTGGTGGTAATATTATTATTATTATTATTATTACTTTATTATTATTTTTTATTTATATAGCGCCAACATATTCTGCAGCGGAATAAGTGGAATATTTTTGGGGTAGACATTTGGGGATTTTTTTGTGCTAGCTCCTCAAGGTCTTCCGTAACCCCCCCTTACCCCACCCCCAGCCAAAACAAAAAAAGATACTTACTAAACCCACATTGAGCAAAGAGAGGATAGCAAAGGCTGTCAGTACATAAGTAGATATGGCATTGCTTGTAAGTTACAGAGGAACTGTGCACAAGGATTGAACTTCATTCCAATCAGTAGCTGATACCCCTTTTTTCCATGAGAAATATTTACCTTTTCTTGAAAAGATCATCAGGGACATCTGTATGGCTGATATTGTGGTGAAACCCCTCCCACAGTGTGATGTCATGACCATGGTCCTGACATCACACTGTGGGAGCCTTGTTGCACTTTGGGAAATAATGCTGTTTCCAACTGCCAAGCAGCCAGTAACTCCCTCTGTAAATATGTACATAAAAAAACAACCTTTTAGCCTATCACATTGTTAGGAGGCGTGGTTATAGATAATGGCAGTTGGTGCTATCTGTTTTTTGATGCAGGCTCATTGTGGATAAAAAAATATCAACAAATTACATGGAGAATATCAATCATTTCTTGATCTCTCTTCTATTTTTAACTTTCTCACTTCGCAATGTATTCATATATTTGTTTCCCCTTTTTGCTAAAGTTCCTCTCTCAGATTCATGTTTTACTGCATGGAGCTTTCAGCAAACTTCGTAAGAGTACTGAAAAAAAATGTGAAGTTCTAATTCCCAGATGTTTTCCAATATATGGATGTCCCGAAAGTGTGGTCCTGTAGCTGGCTTTTTCCTTGAAACACTGAATGCGGCCAGCTTCTGCTGTGGGACCACTTGTAGTTATGGAAAGGAAAATCCTGGTCACTCTTTCCTGCTCTTTGGCAATATTCAACGTGTAAAAAAAAAATATTACGTCAGTCAGCAACAAACCTTAGAAATATTAATTCCTGAGTCTTTTCAACAACTTTTCAACCTTTACTAACAATTGCAAGAAACCCAAAATGCAGCCTTTGTGGTGAGCTAGAAATGTAAAACTGAGTTTGCCTTAAAGGACACCTGAAGTGAAAGGGATATGGTGGCTGCCATATTTATTTTCTTGCAAACAATACCAGTTGCCTGGCAGCCCTGCTGATCTCTTTGCTTATTGTATGTGACCTGAGCTGTCATTGATCATTACCGTCGGACCCCCTTTGAGTCCAACTCCGCCCTCCACCCAGCTCCAACTTATCAAAGCGAAAAGCATATGTTTGGCCCATAAATAGAATACAAATTATAACCATTCTGATCATTTCAGGTGTAATCGATCTACAAAACAGATTGTTAAAACATTTGACTAATTGGTCGTTTGTAGTCGATTGGCACCATCAGCACTGTCCAATCCAATCAATCAGTAAGAAGGTTGATTGTTCAGTAAAACTGCATTTGTATTAAGCATCTTTAAAGGACACCCAAGGCAAAAATAAACTAGTAAAATAAACAACTTTTTAAGATATTCCACAATTTTATTTCATGTTTAAATCTACTTTTTCTTTTTACGTTTTAACTGTTTTACTGTTTTTGCTCAATGACACATTCATGGAAGTATGCCAGAGCTAAAATCTATGAACTATTTACCCTTTTTTTATCTCTTTCCTAATCTCAGAAGCCATTTTCTGCTAGGAAAGTGTTTTATAGTTGGAATTTCTTATCAGTGAGGGTCACACTGGACTGAGTCAGCCACTTACATACCTAATATTTAACTATTTCAGGCAGAGAAAGAAAAAAAAAAGAAACAGCTTAGTTATTTGTGTGCTAGGCACTGTACATACCCATGTCTATCTCATCATGTCACATGTCACCTCTGGTATCCTTTAACCACTTTGCATCCAGACCTTGTTCCCACCTTTTGGACCAGAGCAGTTTTGATGGTTTAGCTATGTCCCTATTTAATCATCCATAACTTTATTCCTATTTATTACACCTATACGAAATATATATAGTTTTTTTTTTTTCAAAACAAATTAGGCTTTCATTGTATGACATTTTTCCCCTCAAACAATTTTGTTTTCTATGCATTTCAATGGGAAAAAGAAGAAAACAATAGAAAAAAACACATTATTTCTCAGTTTTGCCAATTCAAGTTTAAAAATAAAAAGCACTACTGTAGATAAAAAATACAAAATGTGTTTGGCTATTTCTACTGTTTATCACAAAACTTAGATCATGTTCCTGTCACAATTTATGTTGAAGATATTTGATTCTGAAATAATGCTACAATGTGTATTTTTCACTATTAACTGAGAAAATAAAAGTATTTTTAATGGTAAAAATCAATCTTTTCGGCTCAGGCAACACATATTCCCTTTCACCAATTAGTGCTGCAGCAGATAGGGCCGGAGGTTTTTGCACAGAAACAAGCCCAATCATGCACAGCTGTGCTTCAGCTACAAGACATATATCTACTTCCTTGTAGCTTAGATGAAGTTGTCTGGGTGTCACCCTGGACTCCGCACCCTCCTTCACTTCCCACATCCAAAACCTCACAAAGTCCTGCAACTTCCACCTTCGTATTATCTGTAAGATTCGCCCTTTCCTGACCTCTGCCACCACCAAACTCCTCATCCATGCCCTCATAATTTCTCGCCTTGACTACTGCAATGCCCTGCTGTCTGGTCTCCCTATGACCCGAACAGCCCCACTGCAGTCCATCATGAATGCAGCAGTCAGAATTATCCACTGCTCCCATCGCTCCACTATGGCAGATCCCCTCCTAGAATCCCTCCACTAACTTCCTATCCAGTCTAGAATCAGATTCAAGATACTATGTCTGACCTACAAATCTGTCCACAAAACCTGTCCAACCTACATTTCCGATCTTACTCAGAGGTACACACCTAGCCGCTCACTCCGCTCTTCCAATGAACTTCGCCTAACCGCCCCCCGCATCACCCAGTCCCATGCACGCCTCCAGGACTTCTCAAGAGCTGCTCCAACACTATGGAACTCCCTACCTCCACCCATTAGGGCAGTTCCCTCCTTCAACATCTTCAAGAAAGCCCTCAAAACTCACATTTTCACTCTGGCCTACTACCCCTCACAAGTGCTCTAAACATACAGCTGAACTCTGGTCCCCTACCGTTCGTGTCCTTACCTCTCCCTCTAGATTGTAAGCCTTTGGGCAGGGTCCTCCTCCTTTTGTGTCCTACCTGATCATGCACCTCCATTACTGTGAACCCATGCTATGCATCTGAGTGAACCTAACTTGCCTAATCTGCATGCTCCCCTCCAGTGACTGAGCATTACCTTGTACTCATACTGTACTGTGTGATCTGGTTTTCTTGTATTCCTGTATTGTCATATTGCTGTATGTCACCCCTAAATATCGTCTGTAACCTAAACTACTGTCCAGCGCTGCGTAATATGTTGGCGCTTTATAAATACAATAAATAAATAAAAATAAATAAAATATACTGTGGTTACTGGGATCAATAAAAGTGTGTGTGTGTGTGGTAGGGGGTTGCTGTTTGACAGGGGGCGGCTGGTGATAGTGGGCTTGGGCAGTAAAAAGTACAAATCCAACCCTGGTATGGCGGGATACAAATCTTTTATCCTTTGAGGTGTATTGTTCTGTAAAGACCGGTGGACACTACAGAACAGGCAGAGAGTCGTGTTAGGCAGGGTCTGGCCTTACAGAAGCATGCTACCTGTGTAATACACACCCTGTATGATAGTGTTAGTGCAGTGAATTTTGTTTGTGTATTAACATATTACCCATACTTATGCTTGTTTATTAGTGCTACTTTCGTGACATTGCCATGCGCTTCCTTTACAAACTACATGCGCTTCCTTTACAAATTACAAACTTAGCACAGTTACATGAATAACCGGTACTAGGAAAAATGTAAGGAGACCTCGGGGTAGTCAGATACAGTATCTAACTAGATAAGCCACTGGGAGACTTCAACCACTTCAGCCTACAGCGTTGTTCCACTTAAGGCATCCGAGCAACTTTCACCTCCCATTCATTCACCAATAACTTTATCACTACTTATCACACTGAAATGATCTATATCTTGTTTTTTCCGCCACCATTTAGGCTTTCTTTGGGTGATACATTTTGCTAAGAATTATTTTATTCTAAATCCATTTTAACAGGAAGATTAAGAAAGAAATGGAAAAAATTCATTATTTCTAAATTTTTGGCCATTATAGTTAGAAATGTATACATGCTACCATAATTAAAACCCATGGATTTTATTTGCCCACTTGTCCCGGTTATTACACTGTTTAAATTATGTCTCTATCACAATTTATGGTGCTGACAGTTTATTTGAAAATAAAGGTGCATTTTTTCAATTTGCATCCACCACTATTTACAAGCTTATAATTAAAAAAAAATTATAGTAATATACTCTCTTGACATGCATATTCAAAAAGTTCAGACCCTTAGGTAACTATTTATTAATTTTTTTTAATTGTAATTTTTTTTATTTTATTTTTTATTTTATTTGGGTAATTGTTGGTGTGGAAGGTAAACAGTTCATTTTAAATGTAATAGTATGTGTTTGTTTAATAAAAAATGCATGTGGGTGTAGTTTTACTATTTGGCCACAAGATGGCCACAGTCAAAAAGTCCTGGAAGTGAAAGTTCTCACTTCCAGGAAGCATTAGAAGGACGGGAAACTTTTTTTTGTGCAGAAAGACCGCGGCCTCTGATAAGAGACCGCCAGTTTTTCTGCCGGGGACTTAGATCGATGAATGGGAACTATGTTTCCATTCATTGATCTCTGGGCTATCGCAAGGCAGTGGCAACAGCACAGTCTATCTGGATGGATATATCTGTCCAGATAGATTTAAGTGGTTAAAGTAACACTGACCTAAGTAGTGATGCTCAGATACCCCAATCACAAATTCGAGTGATCACAAATTCGACTCCACCCACTTATGAATTGACTCGTGTTCACGATCACGAATACAAACAGATATCCGATTAGAGTGTGGTTTTGAGTCGAATAAATACATGTGATCACGAATCACGAGTTGTGATTCATGATTAAAAACCCGCCGAATGTAATTGTTAATAGCAAAGCCCCCTTACAGGCTAGAAAAACAAAATTTGCCGGATATGTTAAGAAGAACATTGGTAACAAAGGGAGATTTTTTTTTCAAAAAGACCTGATAGTTTTTGAGAAAATTAATTTTAAAGTTTCAAAGGAAATTATTGATTTCCATTTAACCTCCCTGGCGTTCTATTAAGATCGCCAGGGAGGCTGCGGGAGGGGTTTTTTTTAATAAAAAAAAAACTATTTCATGCAGCCAACTGAAAGTTGGCTGCATGAAAGCCCACCAGAGGGCGCTCCGAATGCGTTCTTCTGATCGCCTCCGGCGGCCAGAAGTAACACAGAAGGCCGCAATGAGTGGCCTTCGGTGTTTCGCTTACCTCATCACCATGGGGACAAGCGGAGTGACGTCATGGACGTCAGCCGACGTCCTGACATCAGCCGCCTCCGATCCAGCCCTTAGCGCTGGCCGGAACTTTTTGTTCCGGCTACGCTGGGCTCAGGCGGCTGGGGGGACCCTCTTTCGCGGCTGCATGCGGCGGATCGCCGCGCTGCAGCGGCGATCAGGTAGCACACGCGGCTGGCAAAGTGCCGGCTGCGTGTGCTGCTTTTTATTTGAGCCAAATCGGCCCAGCAGGGCCTGAGCGGCAGGCTCCGGCGGTACTGGGTGAGCTGAGCTGGTTAAAGGACCACTATTGCGAAAATCATAAAATTTACATGTAAACACATACAAATAGCGTTTCCTCTAGAGTAAAATAAGCCATAAATTACTTTTCTCCTATGTTACTGTCACTTACAGTAGTAAGTAGAAATCTGACCGAACTCACAGGTTTTGGACTAGGCCACAGGAATACTGTGGCATTGATGACATAGTTCTTCAGTGGTTCCAATCCTTCTTGAGTGGCAGAACCCAAAAAGTGTCTATGGGGCCCTTCCTGCCCACCCCTGCACCACTTAAGTATAGGGTGCCCCAGGGCTCAATCCTCTCTCCCCTGCTTTTCATGATTTACGTGTTACCGCTTGGAAAATTAATCCAAAAACATGGCCTGAAATACCACTGCTATGCGGACGACACCCAACTATAGCTTTCCTTCAAGCCTGGTGTGACAGACCCAACTCTAACTATAAACGCCTGCTTATGTGAACTACAGCAATGGATGAATGACAACTGGCTGAAACTGAAAGCAGACAAAACTGAAGTCCTTCTGACCCGAGGGCAGCGCATGACAACAAAACAACTTAACTTGCTGTCTTCACCACTGGGAATAGGAGGCACGGATCTACACAGCTCTGATCATGTGCGTAACCTGGGAGTTCTAATTGATGGGGATTTAAACTTCAGAACCCACATCTCTGCTGTGGTGAAATCATCCTTTTTTCACCTTAAGAACATCGCAAAAATCAAGCACCTAATCCCCCCAGAAGATCTACCAACTTTAGTTCATGCCTTCATTACCTCCCGACTGGACTACTGCAATGCTCTCTACACTGGCCTTCCAAAAAAGGACTTGTACCGCCTACAGCTGATACAGAATACTGCTGCCAGACTGCTAACCAACCAACCCCATCACTGCCACATAACCCCTGTCCTGCACTCCCTTCACTGGCTACCTATAGAATGGAGGGTCCTATTCAATTTTGAGAGCTAATTTTTTTGTGATCTATTTTTGTGTGTGTGTGTGTCCCACAGACACTTGTGTTGCATATACAGCCCTGTCAGTCAGTCGCAGCTACTGGACCTTGGCCCCTTGGTAACTCCTACTGTGCCACTGCCAGGCCCAGCACATTCAGTGACTACCTGTGTGTGTGACAGCTTCACATTTGTAATACCAATCACTGCATACCCACCTGTTCAGTGCACCTACCTACCTACGTAAGCGCACGCATTGTTATATAACACCAGTCCCTGCACCAGTTCACGGTACCTGTGTGTGTGACAGCTGTACATTTGTAATACCAATCACTGCATACCCACCTGTTCAGTGCACCTACCTATGTACATGAGCGCACGCATTGTTATAAACCACCAGTCACTGTACCTGTTCATGGTACCTGTGTGTGTGACAGCTGCAAATTTGTAATACTAGTCATTGCATAATTGTTCACAGTATCTGTGTGACCGCACACTGTGTAATATACCAGTCCGTGCATACCTGTTAACTGCACCTGTGTGACAGCTGCACATTGTATTGTAATACCAGTCACTGCATACTTTTCACTGCACCTGTGTGACTGCACATTGTATTAATCAAGTCAGTGCATACCTTTCACTTCAACCCCTAGATTTGGACAAAACAACAGGCAGAGGCAGAATCAGAGTCAGACCCAGAGGCAGGCCACCTGGCAGGTCTGTTCGAGGTCGTGCTGACGTGATTTCGTGTGGCCCTGGCCCAAAGTATAGTGCTCAGAAGAGGGCACGTCCCATCAACTCCCAAGATTGTTTGGATGTGGTTGACTAACACAGAACACCTCATCTTCCACAGCCACCAGCACTACTACAAGCACCACATCTGCTGCATTTGACACTTCGCAGGAGTTATGTGGTGGGAAATTAACTGATTCACAGACATTATTGTTACAACAAGATGAAGGCACTAAGCAAGTAACACCACCTCATATGTCTGAGTTAGGCAACACTATGGACGTAAGGTGTGAGGAGGAGAATGATGAAGTACCTGCTGTTGGTGCAGTTTATGAAGTGTCTGATGCAAGCGAAGCTAAGGGGGATGATTATAATGATTATGATGATACAGATGCCACGTGGGATCCTAATAGACAAGATGACCAAGGGGACAGTTCAGAGGGGGAGTCAGAGAGGAGTAGGAGGAGACGAGTTGCTGAAAGAAGCAGGGGGGGGGCCTCGTCTTCAGAAACAGCTGGTGGCAGTGTCCGGCACCATGTATCGCCACCTATGGACAGCCAGCCAACATAGCCTTCAACGTCAGCTGCTGATGCTACCATAGTGCCATCACCCCAGGGAGGCTCAGCTGTTTGGAATTTTTTGTGTGTGTCTGCCTTAGATCAGAGCAATGCCACCTGTTCTCTCTGCCGCCGAAAATTGAGCTGTGGAAAGGCCAACAGCCGTGTAAGGACAACTGCCTTACGAGGGCACCTGGAGAAAAGGCACAAACTGCAATGGGAAGACCACCTAAGGAAAAGCAGCACACAAAAGCAAAGCCACCCTCCTGTTCCTCTTCCTCCTTCATGTGCATCATCTCATCTTCAGCCGCTTTCTCCCTTGCATCTTCACATTCACAGCCACTCTCCTACACTCCCCTTCTCACCTTGAGCGGTTCCTGCTCCTCTGCCCACAGCAGCAGTCAGGTGTCCATGAGGGAAATCTTTCAGCAGAAGAAGCCAATGTCTGCCAGTCACCCCCTTGCCCAGCGTCTGACAGCTGGCTTGGCGGAACTGTTAACTCGCCAGCTGTTACCATACCAGCTGGTGGACTCTGAGGCCTTCCGAAAATTTGTGGCCATTGGGACACCGCAGTGGAAGATACCAGGCCGCAATTATTTCTCAAAAAAGGCGATACCCAAACTGTTCCATGAAGTTGAAATGCAAGTGGTGTCATTTCTGGCACACAGCGTTGGGTCAAGGGTTAATCTGACCATGGATGCCTGGTCTGCCAAGCACGGTCAGGGCAGGTACATTACTTACACAGCCCATTGGGTCAACCTGGTGACCAATGGCAAGCAGGGAGTATGTGGCTATGCAGCGGGCCTAGTTGTGCCACCTCCACGGCTTGCAGGCAGGCCTGCTGCCACCTCCGCTCCTCCTGCTACATCCTCTTCACTGTCGTCCTCCTCCTCCTCCTTGGTTGAGTGGCAGTTCAACTCTACTGGTGCTGCCATCTCCTCCTCTCCAGATACACAGCCCCAGCACCCCAGGGCCTATGCTGCATGCCAGCTACGACAGTGTCACGCCATCTTAGACATGTCTTGCCTCAAAGCAGAGAGTCGCACTGGAGCAGCCCTCCTGGTTGCTCTGAACAAACAGGTGGATCAGTGGCAGACCCCACGCAAACTGGAGATCAGCAATGTGGTGTGCAGGGATGAGCAGAAATGACGCAAGTGCGAATTTACGCATTGTAGTTCGCATCTATGCATCATAGTTCGTAGGTGAAGTTTCAAAACTATGCTTACGAATTTATGTGTAGCGAAGTACAGCTACGCGTAGCTAACAAGTGTATTGCGTAGTGAACTACAAATGCGTTAACTCGTGTCTAATTTTCCGCGTGCGATTGTATCCTTACAAATTTAGGCTTTGGAAAAGGGAATGTACGCATAGAAGAGTTCCCGGTATAAGCATTTAAAGAGGAGAAAGCCATTAAACAGTATCTCTACACCTACAGTCAAAGGACATGCTCTTGGGTGATGGGAATGTTCTGGCCGAAGTACTGGACACTCATGTTAATTGCCTGCAGGCTCATGCGGCCGTTTGAGGAGGTGACAAACCGGGTGAGTCGCAGTGAAGGCACCATCAGCGACTCAATCCCATATGCTTTCTTCCTGGAGCGTGCCATGCGTAGAGTGGTGGATCAAGCTGTGGAGGAGCGTGAACAGGAACAGGAGGAAGAGTTGTGGGATCAATTCTCAGCAGAAGCAGATGATTCCTCAACACCTGTGGCCAGAGCTGTCACAATTTGCCATCCAACTTCTGTCTTGCCATGCCTCAAGCGTCCTGTCAGAAAGGACCTTTAGCGCAGCTGGAGGCATTGCTACTGAGATAGAAGTCGCCTAGTAGAGATGGCCCGAACTTCTGATTTTCGGTTCGCAAACTGGGTTCGCGAACTTCTGCAAAGATTGGTTCACGCAAACTTTCGCGAACCGCAATAGGCTTCAATGGGGAGGTGAACTTTGAAAACTAGAAACACTTATGCTGGGCAGAAAAGTGATGGAAAAGATGTTTCAAGGGGTCTAACACCTGGAGGGGGGCATGGCGGAGTGAGATAAACGCCAAAAGTCCCGGGGAAAATCTGGATTTGACGCAAAGCAGCGTTTTAAGGGCAAAAAATCACATTGAATGCTAAATTGCAGGCCTAAAGTGCTTCAAAACATCTTGCATGTGTATACATCAATCAGGAAGTGTAATTAGTGTACTGCTTCACAGTGACACACCAAACTCACTGTGTAACGCACCGCAAACAGCTGTTTGTGTTGTGCCGGCCGTGCTGGACTGGTGCGCACCATGGCGAGAGTGCAGGCCGTGGCGAGTGCGGGACAACAGCGGGGACCGGTAGAAGAGAGGTAATGCTCTATGGGACCCAGAGCCTCCCTCTCCTTAGGTGAGTATCTGACTTTTTTTTTAATACGGGTTCCTCTTCACTTTAAAAAAACTTTTGAAAGGCATGTCTTCTAAATGATAGAAAATAGGAAAGGTACAATAACTTATTTTTTTGTAATGCCAGATCTAATAAAACATCCTTGAGTTCTCCTTTAACCATGTAGAAAATGAGAGCAAAAAATATATTAGTCGATACAACGAGCAGCTATCATGAGAATAACTACTTCCTACCACTTTTTGTCTAATAGAAGTATAGACATTGTGCTCACCTCTCCCATCCAGCACGTTAACAATGGCTCTCTTGTCATCCGGACAAAGGACAGTATGCAGAGTGCTATAAAAAAAGAAGCCTATAGAAATGCAAGGGAGTTCTGAATAATTGCAGGGTGGCCGAATATAACTCCAAGATTATAAACCTATATTAAAACACAATGGCAGAGGGCAAGGCTATTGAGCTGGATCAGTCCTCACGTAACCCCGTGAGGGTTTGAACAGACAACAAGAAGTCTATTGATGCGAGGCCTACTACAGTAAAACCACACATAGCCATCCAAACCAGCGTGCACTGAGATGACCACATCGCTCCCTCTAATATAGCCTTTGTTTCAGGCTGACTTCAGCCCATAGAGCAGGCGCTAGATGTGATTCTATCTGCTTATTATTAAACACAAACAAGTAATTCAATGAAGACTGATGATATATCTACTGACAGACAGAGCAGCTTGTTCTCTGCTTCATAAAAGACATTTTAAATGTGTTCTAGTGGATGTTTTGCCTCCGGGAAGGGGAAAGGGGGTGTTATACAGAATACTTGGTCCTAATCAATGGGCCACACTGGACAATGTGTTGATATCCAACTTTCTAGAGCATTTGTTGCCTCCACATGATGGCACTCAAAGGGAGACTACAGCAAGCATCTAAACCAGGGGTCTCAAACTCGAGGCCCGCGGGCCATTTGCTGCCCTCGATACAATATCTTGTGGCCCTCGCCGGCAAAAGCTTCCTTATAGTTCGCTTCAGTGCTCCCAAGTAATCCGCCGCATCCCCGACGCTAAACGAGGGCTGCAGAGCCCCCAAATCGCCCGGGGGCAATCCGCCGGCATTTCCTGGAAGGGGCAGAGCTTTCAGCTTCAGCTCTGCCCCTCCTGACGTCAATCGCCGCACGGATCGCTGCCTCTCCCCGCCCCTCTCTGTGAAGGAAGAGTGAGAGGGGCGGGCAGAGGCGGCAATGCGCCGCGATTGTGAAATTCCTTATGCGGCCCGGCCTCATCCTGACTTTGCCTCCTGCGGCCCCCCAGGTGAATTGAGTTTGAGACCCCTGATCTAAACTGATACCATATAACATCATTCCAGTGCATACAGTAATGGGTATAAAAGTCGCTGCCCAGGCATTTATGAATCTAATGGCTCCCTCTGTCTACCATGGAAAAGAAATATAAGTATAAGTTTATTTTAAAGTAGACCTGAACTTGGAACTTCCTCTCTGATAAGCAACAGCATAATAACCTTTAAAGAAAAAAAAATTCTTTGTTACAGCTGATACAAATCCTGCAATACATCTGCAGTGTGTCTACTTCCTGTTTTAATGAAAGCAGACATAGGGTTAACATCCTGTTTTTACAAATTAGCTGCTCTGCCGAGGCAGCCAGCTGACACAGCTGAGAGATGACATTACAGTTGGGATTAGACACAGATGAGGGGGGGATTAGATAGGCTAAACTCTCTAAATACATACAGAGTGCATTTCTTTACATTTTCCTTCCCGCTGCATATTAGTGCACCTGCGCGCACACCTGTCTGCTGCGCGTGCACACCCGACCGCCCGCGCACACGCCCACCTCCCTGACCCCGTCCTCCTGTCCCAATGGCTGTCCATGCTGCGCACATGCGCAGTAGCAAAAAAACACGGACACAGGGACAGGATGACCCAGGGACAGGTTAGGTTTTATCATATAGGATTATTATTATTATTAAAGCGCCAACATACAGTATTCCATGGTGCTGTACAAAGTAAGAAACGAGCATGGGGTACATAATAATACAGACAATGGTGTACACCAATATACAAGATATATGATTAGAGACAAAATACAAAGAATGATACAGGATACAAAACAGAGAAAATACATGCATTCCATCAATATCATTACTCAGGAGGATTGAGTGACTGTTTGGTGATGCTGCTCTCGTTAGTCCTGATTGGGAGAGGGTGTCAGCTTGGCATTGCCTCCTATACCACAAAGCACTGTAGCACTGGTGAACCAAACAAAGGGGATTAGACGAAGCAGCGACAGTCATATCATCATTGCCACTGTTTACATCAAAATGAAGGCTTTTATAATTTTTTAAAAATAAACTTACATTTGTAATGCTAATTTAGTGAGTGGGTGAGGGAGCCGCTAGTTTAACAAAAATATTGTCACCTGTTACTTTTATAGGACACCCAAAGCGAAAATAAACTAATGAAATAAATGATTGTATCTATCTTCCTTCTCCTAAAAATGACTTTTTAAGATATTCCACAGTTTTATTTTATGTTTAAATCTACTTTTTAAGTTTTAACTGTTTTATTGTTTATGCTCAATGACACATTCATTGAAGTATGCTAGAGCTAAAATCTATGAACTGTTGACCCTTTTTATCTCTTTCCTGCTCCCAGAAGCAATTTTCTGCTAGGAAAGTGTTTTATAGTTGGAATGTCTAATCAGTGAGGGTCACACTGTAGTCACTTCCTGTCTGAGTCAGCCACTTATATACCTGATATTTAACTCTTTCAAGCAGAGAAAGCAAAAAAGGAACACAGCATAGTTATTAGTGTGCTTGGCACTGTACATACACATGTCTATCTCATTATGTCACACGTCACTTCGGGTATCCTTTAAACATGCAAAAGTGAGATACTCACCTTAGTAGAGGGGACTTTTACGCTCATGTAAGTTGCTAATTGGCACGAGAAGCGTGGGTGTTCACTTATGCAATGAAGTTTTATTAAGTTTTATTGAAGATTAAACGTTTTTTAACCGAGGTTGGAGTATGAATCACTGATGACCCTTGGTGAAGCATACGATTGAGTGTGAGACCCACCTGAAAAATGAGGTGGCATCTATTTGGTAAGCCTCCCTGTGTGTGGGGTTGTGGTGTCATGAGTATCTGTAGCTATTGTAGGCTCAAGACCAGATTTCTGGAGAGGCCACAAAAGCTTGCTTGGGCGGCTGCTACCCAAGCAGGAAGCTGGACAGGGAAGAGGGGCTACTACATATGGAGGCTGAAAATGGGAAAAGGAGGCAGCAAAAAGGAAGCAACACATGGAAGAAAGGATGTGACACCAAAGGGAGATGTCCGTGAAAGAGGGGTTGCTGTACATGGAAAAGGGGCCTGGAATGGTTGGACAATTGCTGCACATGGAAGTTGAGTCACAACCAAGCTGGCCTGGGGGTAGAAAAAGTATAAATCCAGCCTTGGGCAGGCAGGAAACTGGGAGGGGTTTTCAAGCTGTTGCATGTTATTGACAATAATGGTCTCAGAGTGGAGTTGATGAGGTACATACAAAATCACCCGCTGGCCACTCCTAGAGGACAGCCAGTTTGGAGCAGACAGCTAATTACTATACAACAGCTGATCTGCTGCCAGTGTGCAACAGCCGCCCAAGCTGTCCTGCTGCCCTTCTCCCACCCAAGACACTGGCCTATGTGGCCTCTGCGGGAATCCAGCGATGTGCATTGTAGTATAATAACAGCAAATCAAATGCTGTTCCACCAGTTACTGGTGTCAGAAGTCTCGAGGTTTGGGTTAGGTAACAGTTGAGCCATCAGAGAAACCTTGATGAAATTACTATTTAGTTATCAATGTTGACAAAAATAGATGCATACATTACATTTGCACTCCTATTTCTGAGCTTTAACCATACTTTTTTAAGCATTTGAGAAGTCATTCTAGACGCACAAGACGCAAATAATTCCAGCTTAAAATCAAAAAGCCTCGGTAAGTGTACACAATTTAGTTAAAATGTTCTTGTAAAACAAAATTGTTTGCAATTCCTTGACCATCCATCTCTGATCCTCAATTCAAGCAGGGTGCAGGGTTCTCCAGAATATACAGTTGTATGAAGTATTATTATTATTATTAATATTTATTTATATAGTGCCAACATATTCCGCAGAGCTTTACAAACCACAGTAAGACAACACGGGGAACATAGGTACAACCAAAAAATGTACAGCAGAGTCTCAAGCAGCGTAAATATTGCAACAAAAACAGTAAACATTAGGAGGATGACCCTGCCCTTGCGAGCTTACAATCGAAAGGGTAGTGGGAGACACACTAGGTAACGAGATATTGGGGGGGGGGGGGGGGGGGTAAAGGATGGGGCAGTGAGCCTTTGCATCTGATTACATTGTGAACAGATAAGTAAACAGTGGCTAAAAAATATTATAAGCTTGTCTGAGAAGGTGCGTTTGAAGATGTCCAGGTTTGGAGCATGGCGTACAGGCTGTGGAAGAGAGTTCCAGATGAGGGGTGATGCTTGTGTAAAGTCCTGGATGTGAGCAAGAGAGGGTATGAATAATGTAGTCTACACTAAAAATGACACACGATGGCTAAATACCTAACTGGAGATGTTTATAAATGGTCTCCTCCTATTACAATATGCTAGTATACCGTTTTTTTCTTGTGCATTGACCCTAAAACCCCCCGGGGGTTGCTGGCTGGCCTGACTCCCTTTTCCTGCAACAACACTGCTTCTTTCTTTTATGTCTACCTGTACCTTTGCCCCCTCCCCCTGACACCCTCCCCTTCCCCCGATCTGTTC
The DNA here is from genome assembly GCF_040937935.1 of Hyperolius riggenbachi. Classification (NCBI taxonomy): domain Eukaryota; kingdom Metazoa; phylum Chordata; class Amphibia; order Anura; family Hyperoliidae; genus Hyperolius; species Hyperolius riggenbachi. The sequence continues at coordinate 45,319,060 of NC_090656.1, forward strand.
AGCTGTGTAATGGATATATTAAAGTGGACCTGAACTCTTGCATGGGACAGAAGGAAAACAGAGAGAAGTCCACCCTGTATGTATTTAGACAGTTTAGTCTTTGTTTGTCTAATCCCCTCTCATCTGTGACTAATCACCACTGTAATTTGATCTCTCAGCTGTGGCAGCTGGCTGCCATGGCAGAGCAGCTAATTTGTAAACACAGGATGTTAACAATATGTCTGCTTCATGAAGGCAAGTAGACACATTGCAGATTTATTGCTGGATTTGTATCAGTTTTAACAAATAAATGTTTTTCTTTAAAAGGTTATTATCCTGTTGCTTATCTTGTAGAGCAGAGAAGACGTTCTGAGTTCAGGTCCACTTTAAGAAAACAGGTCAAACTAACATTTGGCATTATAAAATGTTGTGGTACTAAAATTACATAGAGAATTATGACAATATTGATCACTCCTAAAACCCTCTTGTATCCAAATGTATTGTGTGTTATTATGACCTTTCAGTCTAAAAACTGAATATCTCCCAATTTTGTGAGATATGAAAGAGGGAAATTTAAGCCACACCCCTGCCACACCCCTAATCACACACCCAGCACGCCCTTAGTCACGTGTACTATAAAGATTTTATAAGAAAAATATGTTGTTTTATAATTCAAACCACACCGGTCATTTCTGTCCTGGTTCATTTTCCTTTATATCAACACATGCAAATAAGAAATATATCAATTGAAAGGATGGGAATAAAGTTTAGAGTCAATTTAACACATTTTTCAGTAGAAAAACACATCTTTGTACACAAATCAGTACATCAGTTCTCAAAGAGGGGCAAATCAAGAAGAAAGAGAGACAGTGGGACAGGGCTTCCAAAGAGGGACTGTCCCTCCAAAAGAGGGACAGTTGGGAGCTATGAAACTGTTAACTGCAGTTGATCAAATAACACCTTCCAACTTGTTTATATAAATTGTTGTATATTTTCTTGTTTGGGTTAAAACCCACTTTCACAAAAATGTTAATAAAAAAGACATAAAGCGGACCCAAACCGAACATTTTTTTTTATTCAAAATATTTAGTTGCACCACTCTGACACATACAAAGATAAATAAACACTCCTTCAAGCATTTCAGTACATGCTTTTCACCCTTCTCTTTTCATAACTAGGGTTATACAGGGGGCAGCCATTAGCAATTCCTCCTTTGCCGGACACCTCCTACTCCACCAGTCTGCCGGATTCTGTCCCGGCAATATGAAAGGAAGGGTTGGGGTTCCTCCAATAAATGTAAAATATTTTATATTTGTCATCATGCAGCTGAAAAATGGCTGCTATTGATTATCATAATTTAGAAAATAGATTTTATTTCTGAAATCTTGTATTTTTAATTTGGGTCCACTTTAACCAGAAAATCACATCTCTAAGGGGTCACCGTGTATGTTGGTGTCCCTTAAAGGGAACCCCAGGTGAGAGGTATATGGAGGCTGTTATATTTGTTTCCTTTTAAATAATACCAGTTGCCTGGCAGCCCTGCTGGTCTATTTCTCTGCTGTAATGGCTGAAGTACACTAGAAACAAGCATACAGCTAATCCTGTCAGCTCTGACAATAGTGTCAGAAACACCTGATCTGCTGCATGCTTGTTCCATGTCTATGGTTTAAAGTATTAGAGGTAGAGGTTCAGCAGGACTGCCAGGCAACTGGTATTGCAAAAAAGGAAATAAATATGGCAGCCTCCATATAACTCTCACCTCGGGTTCACTTTAAGTATTCAGTTCTGGTGTCTCGTGTCATACATCATTGGAGCAGACTGGACAATATGAAGGGAGTACCTTAATAATATATAATACTTCTGCTCTATATAAAGTTGTACTTACCTACTTACCATATTATTTACACTATGCCTTAGTCTGAGTTGAACATTTTATTTTCCGATGGGCTGTTTAAGATAACATATGCAACATATGTTCTTTGATGACGTTAGTTGTTGACCATGAAACGCGTCAGGACATTTTCCTGCGTTTGGTTTGAACAGCTGCATGGCTGAAGCTGTATATTATTGGAAAGACTTCTGTGGTCACAAAAAAAGGCATTGTTATTTTATGATTTGTACATAACATAAATCAAGTGTCCAAGACCATCTATGGGCTGGTTAACACTAAGAGAGCTTCTAAGGGCTTTTAAAATCACTAGCGTTTCCAAAAAAGTGCTTTGCTAATGTCTTTCTATGGGCTAGTTCACACCGGAGTCGAGTGATGTAATTTTTTTTCCTATACGCAAACACGGATCCTGAAGCGAAAAATCGCTAGGCACATGCCGGGACTCGCTACTGCAAATAGCTACAAAAAGAACGAAGTGTTTGTGATTACACTTAGAGGTACAGACTAACCAGCAAGCTCATGGTGAACCAGAACTCATTGGAGTGTGTTTTTGGTGTGAGCTAGGCCTATGCCAAACTGGGGCAACCAAGCTGAAGTTATTAGCGTCTGATTGACCTCTGGGTCCAAGGGTTTTGAGGTAGACTATGGGGATGACCAGGTTATTAGATTTTTTTTGTTCTGTGAGTTGTGGGAGGTGTGATGGGAGGCTGTGGTGAAATTAAAAAAATCCTTCAGGTATCCAGGACCTAATTGTATAGAAATTTTTATATAAGTAGGTCAGTTTTGAAGTGGCTTCTCCATTTTAGAGGTACAGCCAAGTCCCCATAATTCGGAACTCAGACATTTGAAAGTCTCAACTAACCGTCATGCCTGATAGCATAATGGGGACTTTATTTTATGGTGTTTGCAGCTTTTTAAATAATTGCCGAGCCTCCAGCAATGTCTTGCAACCTTATTCTTGCTCCTAGTACGCTCCTAGAGGCAAGTCAGTGGGCACCCAATGCGGGTCAAGTTTTTTGCCAGCTTCTATGTACATTGGAAGCCAGAAAGACGCTAGGAGCCCGCTAGGTGCTGCAGGAAGGCTTCCAGATGTTGCTGGAAGCTGGGTAAGTATATCAGGGCAGAGGTTTGTATTTTTTCATTCAGTTGCTCAAGCACCTGGCAAGTACATGTATCCACCATCAAGTGATCCCCGCTGGTGGTGGATACCAGGACTCTGCTGCATCCAGTGGAGTGATCAAAGAATCGTGTGTGTGGCAATTGCAGAGTTGGTTTGTTAACAGCTTTCTACTGGCATTATGTACTAACTTAACACACTGCAGGTCTTTATTTAGGAGGCCTGTGTACAGACAGAACACAACAATAGTCCAGCCACAATGTGATGTAAAACCCACCACACATGTGCCTGTGTCTGCAGTGGTCTATTACAGCTGAGCTGACAGGGTTGAAGCTGATGGTGTTTGGTACTGTTGACAATGAGTACTTCTCTTGATTTGTGTGATCTGAGTGCTAATGATAGTTCGATTTTAACCATTGTGTACATGTCTGTGCAAAATAAAGTTGCTATACACATCCAAGGACTCCACAGAACCAATGAGAGTAGTGGTCACAATGCCTGTAAATATAGTTCCATTAGCGGAAAAAAAAAGTGCATGTCATTCCACTCAAAACAGGTCCAAACCTTTTAAATGCTATATTCAAGGCTGATAATGCTAATCTTTCTCTTTGCCAAGTGAATGTAAAATGTTTGACGTGGTTAATAGAACGTTGGAGAGAGCGCTGAGGACGTTTAGACGATTCGCAGACCCTTTTCAGTGTAGAGTTGAAATTTATAGACTTCTTTTATTGTGCTCATATTGGTAGTGAATGCTTACATTTCTGTCACTGGATGAATTGGATTGTGGTTTTAATCACTGAGGAGATAGAAATAACCTTGTACATGCGCGGATGCTCGGGGATGAAGAGAGTGTTTGTGACCTGGCTCGGGTCCTGCTATGCATGTTCTTTTCATGGGATTAGCATTTGATTTCATCTAATCTCTTATAAAGTATATTACTTTGCATTGAGGCCAAAACTGAGTCCTCACATGAAAGCTCCCGGGCTCAGAAACTCATCAGGCGGAGCATGCCAAACGCTGCATGCTAATACCTCTTCATGCAGTCCAGTACAAACCTATAAATCTTCACAGGAGGAATCGTTGTCCTCTCCTTGGGTTTCACTGCTTTATATTTGTTTTAATGCCAATTGATTTCATTCCTATTCCTTTCATATTCTGTCCATCGAGTTTCTTTTGTATAAATTAAAGCATGCCTGCAGTGGATACATAAGACATAGAGAATGTTTTACCAAGTTTATACCCTCCATCAGAAATGTGTAATGAAGGCTTGGTTACCGCTTGTTACTGTCACTACAGTGATTACATAAGTACCCTACTAAGGATAATAAGGTCCTTCTTCAAGGAAACATTCTTTTCAGGGTCATGCTTACCACTCAATCATCATCCTCAATAATCCTCCTTGGGTGTCAGCCTCAGTGTCATCTTCACATCATCTTCTGGGTCCATCCTTGTGTGCCCTCATCAGTCACCCCTCTCCTCTCCTTATCGATTCTTCTTGTTAACTTCACAAGTAGTCTTTTGCATGTTTCTGTGGAACTCCTTAGAACTAACTTTACCACTAAAGTATAGTGGACGATAGAAGTCCTAAAAAAGTGGTGCCATGAAAGAGTTATCAAAATTATACATTGATGGCTAGTGAAAGAGAACTTGGAGAAAATGACTGGGATCTTGGAAATAAGATTATTATTATTATTTATTTATAAAGCGCCGACATATTCCGTGGCGCTGTACAAAGTAAAAAACAAACATGGGTTACATAATAATACAGACAATGGTGTACACTAATAAACAAGATACATAATTAGTGACAAAAGACAAAAAATGATACAACATACAGAATACAGAATACAAAATACAGAATTGGTAATTATGACAGCGATAAAAGTACCATGATGAATAAGATGTATAATGATTTCCAAGACACAAAAGGGGGAGAGAGCCCTGCCCTTGCGAACTTATAATCTAAAGGGAATGGGGGGAAACAAGAGAAGGGGTAGTATACGATAAAATATATAGAGGCAGTGTGTTTTAGGATACCTAGTAGGAGTGCAATTTGGTCTTGGGACAAAGGGAAGTGGCCTAAGCTAGCGCATATGCTTGTCGGAACAAATTTGTTTTTAGAGAGCGTTTAAAGGTAAGAAAGGTTGACGGATGTGTTGTGGGAGGGCATTCCAGAAGAGCGGTGAAGCGCGTGAAAAATCTTGTAAGTGTGAATGCGAGGAGGTGATTCTAGAGGAGGACAGCAGAAGATCATGTGCAGATCTGAGATTCTGTTAGGGTTTGTATTTGGAAATTAGTGAGGATATGTACCGGGGAGAGAGATTGTGGAGAGCTTTGTAGGTTAGGGTTAGGAGTTTGAACTGGATCCTCTGGTTAATTGGCAGCCAGTGAAGAGCTTGACAGAGAGGGTCAGCAGAGGAAGATCGAGAGGAAAGATGAATGAGATGAGCAGCTGAGTTCAGTACCGACTGGAGCGGGGCCAGTCTGTTAGAAGGTAGTCCACAAAGTAGTATGTTGCAGTAGTCCAGACGAGAAAATATAAGAGCATGTATTAACATTTTGGTTGTGGTTCTTGAGTGAGAAAGGGACGGATGAGGGATATGTTTTTGAGTTGGAGATGGCAGGAGCCGGTTATGGAGTTAAAATGAGGAATAAAAGAGACAGATGAGTCGAATATTACCCCCATGCACCGTGCTTTGGGAACTGAAGTTATGGGAGTGTTATTAACATTTATTGTTACTTCAGGCAGAAAGGTGGCCAGAGAAGGTGGAAAAATTATTAGTTCTTTTTTACTCATATTAAGTTTTAGGAAGCGAGAGGACATGAAGGAGGATATAGCAGACAAGCAGTCAGGAACACGTTTGAGGAGAGAGTTAAGGTCTGGGGCCGAGAGGTACAGTTGTATACCATCTGCATACAGGTGGTATTGAAACCCAAATGAGTTGATTAAGTCACCAAGACCATGCATGTAGATCAGGGGTGTCAAACTTAAATACAAAGTGGGCCAAAATTGTACACAGGAACCTAGTTGTGGGCGTCTACTGGCCACATTTCTCATTTATAAAGTTCCCAGGTGTCTAGTGGTCCTCCTTCCTCTATACTTTTCCCTGGTGTCTAGAGGCCCCCACCCTCCCCTATACAGTTACCTAGTGTTTAGTGCTTTCCCCAAACCTCTTCCTTATGGCTTCCCTGGTGTTCTAGGACTTCACCTCCAATATTGCTTCCCTGGTGGTCTAGAGTGGGCCAAACATAATGCAAAGTGGGGAAACCACTTGAGGGACAAATTTAATGGCTCTGAGGGCCAGATTTGGCCCGCGGGCCAGAGTTTGACATGTATGATGTAGATGGAAAAGAGGAGGGGACCAAAGACAGAGCCTTGAGGAACCCCAACAGACAAAGCATGAGGAGAAGAGATCTGATCTGAGTAGGAGACTGTGAAGGACCTTATTATGTTTCTACATAGGTGTATGGAGATATACATATGGGTTTATAAATATATGTATTTTTTTTACATATCATTTTTATTTATATACTTACTCATTTACTTGCTATTGGGGTGGTCAAAGAAATGCAAATAACTATGAGTTCTTTATGCATTTATCGAAAATTGACCAATCAATTTCCAGCTTGGCACATTTTCAAAGTAGATAAATATGCATGCAGAATTTGAATAATCCTGCATCAACTCATAATTATTTGCATCTCATTGACCATCCCAGTAATTTTTAAAATGGTTATTAGTGCTCAGTTTTCAAGGCACTTGTGCAGCACTATTTCTATGGACCACTAAGCTCTAGTGGTAAAAGTTAGTTCCACTTAGACCTATTAAAATGATGGAAGGTACCATATTTTCTAAGACAACAAGGAACAACAACAATGAGTGGAACAGCTAAAGGTGCCACACAAGGGGCTCAATTCAGTAAACAGTGCTAAGTGTTAGCACGCCTGTGAAAAGCCCTATATCACGCCTAAAGTTAGTTTAGGCATGATAAATTCACATCTAAAGACTTTAAGCATGATAACTAGGGTGCTAACTGGGTTAGCACCCTTTACTAAATTCACATCGCGCGCACAGTCCCATGCGCAAAACTTTGCGCGCGCACAGCAAAAACAGCTAACCCGATGCGCCTATAATGTGACGTTAAGGTCGCACCCAATGCGACCTTATAGGCGCATCAACGCACCGTTTTCGTCGCACCGCGATGCAACATTTTGCGCACACCGCGCTGTGCTCACGCAAACTTTTCAGTGTGGGACTTTGCGCGCGATGTAAAATTAGTAAACGGTGATAACCCAGTTAGCACCCTAGTTATCACACCCAAAGTCTTTAGGCGTGCTAACTGGGTTAGCACCATTTACTGAATCAAGCCCATGGAATTTTCTAGAAGGTAACAATGTCAAGTCCATCCTGAAGCTGATACCTGACACTAGAGCTGACAGCACTGATACTGCAAGATTATTTTTTTTCAAAGCTTTTGGGGTCTTTCTTGATTCATTCTTTATTGGCAGTCACTTGGTTGAAGAGTTTGCTTAGCTTGCTTGATGCATTTTGTCAGCTTGCCTAGCATAAAACCTTGTGATAGGACTATGGAACCCCCAGTGATCGCCTGGTTTAACCTCTTATAAGAGTAGGGAACTCAGATTATTATCTGGTAGTATAATTACTTGTAGGGAATGGACACATGCCTACATCATCTAGTGTGATCCCTTGGTTTCCTACATGGCTCCCTAATAACATTTAGGCAATTGGTTTCTAAATTACAAAAGTGGCACATTTCTGAAATACCACATGGGCAGCTTGGCCCCCAAAATAACATAGACAGCTATCCTTTAAATAACCTAAGGAGTATACTTCCTAAATAACATATACAGAGCATTCCCCAAAGCAATGTATAGGTAGCGTGGTCCCCAAAATAACATCAGCAGCATGGCTCTCAACTGGCTGTATGGTCCTCATATGCTGTAGGAAGTGCTCTAATGGGCAGTGGCAAAACAGGCAAACAAGTCAGTTACCTACTTAGACTTTTTCTGTATGCTTCTCTTCTGGGCTCCCTCCTCCAGGTCCACCCTATAATTTATTATGATCATTTAGTATTTATATAGCGCCAACATCGCCCACAGCTCTGTACAGAGTATATTGTCTTGTCACTAACTGTCCCTCAGAGGAGCTCACATTTATTCCCTCCCTACCATAGTCATATGTGTATGTATATATGTATCATAGTCTAGGGACAATTTTTAGGAGGAAGCTAATTAACTTATGTGACGCCGTCGATATGACATATCGAATGCGTCATGGAGTTACGAACGCCAGTTCTTCGCAAACCAACCAAACTGACAGTTTTTGGTTTAAATACACTTTTTTTTTCCTTCGCCAAAGGGCTGGAGAAATCTTTTCATGGTCAGTTAATTAGCCTCCTGTGAAAAGATTCTCTGCCAGCACAGGGGACCCCCTGAGGTGGTTATGACCTCATCCATCACAGATAAGCCTGACAAAATCCAATAAAGGCCTCTTTCTGGAGACTTGAAGGCACCGATCTCCGCAGGTTTTGTCACCTGGCCCCATGTCCTGAGAGATCAGAAAGAAGCCATCTCCCAGCTGGCTTTCCCACTGACAGTTAGGAAACCTATCTGTGACCTCACAAATATGAAATTCATCTTTTGTCATAAAGAGATGACTTTCCAAATAGGCAACGGCCTTTAGAACCCGCTTATTCTGAAATTCGGAACCAACCACACGATTGGATGTTTCTGAATTCAAGGTAAGCCCTGCCAAAGCAGAGATATGCATTTTGGGGTCACCGTTCACTCTAAACCCCCCCAAGTTTGGTATCAACGTTCTTGATAAATTCTGACAAACCTAAAAATGTTATTAGATTTAACACAACTTGTACGGTTTGCAGATGAGCACACTTATCATGATTCAGATAAATTCTTGCCTCTATGAGAGGGGCAGAGACCTCCTGTTCCAAAGAGGTGTGTGATCCACGCCCCCTAACCCCTCCTTGCTGGAGTGGGGGCTATAACCACAGAGAGCCCAGAAAGCTCTGGGTCCTTTACCTTCAATCTGATGCCTAGTAACATCCTGGCAGCCCGCAAGGACACGGGCCAAAATCTCCATCTTTGAACTATTTCTAACAAAGGCCTGTTGGCCGCATGGCAACCACCATTTTGGGACTTTCGCCAAAGACTTGCGATTGCCGCATGGACTACCAATAACGGTATTTGAACTGTATATTAAGACATTCTGTTCCTTTTCCTCTCTTCTCTCTGTCAATCAATCTGTTCTAAAATAAGCTGTGTGTATGTAGTTTACAAATAAACTAACGATTTTTTGATCGTTCAGTCTTGTGCCTTTTCTGGTCATCTGATTGCTGCTATAACGAATCTGCCCTCTGAAGAGTCAGTCATACTACCGCATTGTTTTATGATTTGCTTATAAATTGTTGATTTGCTAGCTAGGTTGTAAATAACCATTTCTTCCTTCTAGGATTAGCTAGTACCAGATTTCCTGTGCGAAATCGATAACTTTCGTTTCTCGATTGTAAATACAATTCGAGATTGCAGCATATAGGGACCCAGTAACCTTTCTTTAACGTCACATTGCTCACAGTCTTTAAGCCGTCGGAAGTGACTATTCCCCGAACGGTGACTGGAGCATGTTGAACGTGATTGGGCTGGCTACCGTATTGTGACTGCGGGAGTCTCTTTCCTCCCTGAACTGGAAGAGTGGTGGCAGTGTACTTACCCGATTTCCAGCGCAAAATCGATATTTTTAGTTTACTGATTGTATATACAATCAGAATTGTACATGTATGGGCACCTCCAACCGATCTTAACCGTTTACTACGGACACAGTGAATTTGCCTCCAGCAGTCTCTAGTGCATGAGACCTGCATGGCAACAGTGGCCTAGTAATACGGGATTGGTGGATGTTTGTCCCATTACATATTGTCGGCAGCTGCGCGACCAATCTTTATTGTCAGTCTGTTCACCGTACTTCCTGCGTATGCTAACGGGAGCAGATTAGAGGGGATTGGCACGCTCTGTCGCCTTTTCCTTTGCTTTCTTCCCTCTGACGATCCAGCAACCGGTCTCGTTGTCCGTCTGCGCCCGTACTTCCTGCGTACGCTAACGGGAGCAGATCTCGACGGGATCGCGGGGCTGGATTGTCACATTGGTTGGCAGTGGTGGTGATAGCACACCCCAAAACCAGGCATAGCCAGCTTTTGGGAAATCGGAGCGCAAAGATCTGACAAACTCAGTCTTTGCAACCAGAATAATAAGACAGTGGTCACTAAGTATCCTGTCTTGCAGAACCGAAGTTCTGGGCACAAAACGGTACACATTGATAGCGAATAGATTGATCTACCTTTCCTAACTTTTTCTTTGCTATATCCTACTCTTTCTTGTACTCTTCTCTTCTGAATGTCTGATTCAGCTCAGTTTCACCAGAATTGGTCAGTTCCTAACTTGCATGCCCTCTGCGAATCGCACGGCATTGCTGCTTGCAGCACGAACAAGGCTGAGCTGGTGGCATTACCCCAGAGATGGAATTCTTGTCGCCACCTTGCTTAATGCCTCTATTCCCTGCAATCCTGATACCCCCGGAGTGGTTGGCAAACATGACCGGCGAGGATCTGCGCATGTACCAGGAGTTCCAAAGAGAACAGCAGGAACGTCAGCTCCAGCATGAGGCAAAGATGCGCCTGCTAAAAGCAGAGCATGAAGAGCGACTTCGCCAGATCAAGCTCCAGAACAAAGAGCCACGGCTCCCACATGAATTGGAGTTGGCCCAGCTAACCCAATCGAATCTGCACTCTTCACTATGTGTTTCGGTGGAGAGATGCGAACCTCTACCCGTGACTAGAGTTGGGCCGAACCTCCGATTTTAGGTTCGCGAACCGGGTTCGCGAACTTTCGCGGAACGTTCGGTTCGCGTTAAAGTTCGCGAACCGCAATAGACTTCAATGGGGATGCGAACTTTGAAAAAAAATAATTATGCTGGCCACAAAAGTGATGGAAAAGATGTTTCAAGGGGTCTAACACCTGGAGGGGGGCATGGCGGAGTGGGATAGATGCCAAAAGTCCCCGGGAAAAATCTGGATTTGACGCAAAGCAGCGTTTTAAGGGCAGAAATCACATTGAATGCTAAATGACAGGCCTAAAGTGCTTTAAAACATCTTGCATGTGTATACATCAATCAGGTAGTGTAATTAGGGTACTGCTTCACACTGACACACCAAACTCACCGTGTAACGCACCGCAAACAGCTGTTTGTGTAGTGACGGCCGTGCTGGACTAGTGCGCACCATGGCGAGAGTGCAGGTTTTGGTGGCTTTACAGCCCATATGGTCGGCCTGGCTGATGTAGCTGAATGACAGAACAGTGACTGTCCAGCTGATCAAATTTGGTCTGACCACAATGAAGCAACGACCTTATTATCTTTTGTGTGCCCCCCGAGACACTCATCTAGGCGCCGGTCATTGCTTCATTGTGATACGCAAGCCCCTTCACCGCGGCAAGGTAATGATCACGAAGGGGAATGGGCGCATGTACATGCCTTTTCTTTTGTTGTTGCAGCTGCCCGCAGTGCAGCCAGAAAAATTAGGCAGTCATGTACACGCACCCGAAAAATTATTACAGCGGCCGCTGCTAGCAGCGGCCTAAAAAATTCAGCAATCCGCCTGGAGTCCCGGACCCTGTTGGTGGTGGCGGAAAAGGTAGTGAAGCGGCCTGCAGGCAGACATGCTGTGTGGAGGGACTGGGAGCGACTTAGTCTTCTTGGGGCAGGCCAGGCAGCCAGTCACACGGCGTGCAGGCAGAGATGCTGTGTGTGCGGGGACTGACTTAGTCTTGGGGCGGGCAGCAGCCCTCCGGGATCCATGCCTCATTCATTTTGATAAAGGTGAGGTACTTAACACTTTTGTGACTTAGGCGACTTCTCTTCTCTGTGACAATGCCTCCAGCTGCGCTGAAGGTCCTTTCTGAGAGGACGCTTGCGGCAGGGCAGGAGAGAAGTTGGATGGCAAATTGGGACAGCTCTGGCCAGAGGCGGCCTTAGAGTATGCGGGGCCTGGGGCGAGTGTCACATGCGGGGCCTAGAGCCATAAGTGTAGGCCATATACCGTATCGCCACGTTCATGGGCTTGTCCGCCTTTAATGCAGTACACCTTACTATTATTGTTTGAAAACAATTACGTTCGGTAAAGGCCACTAAGCCAACCAATATAAAAAACAATGGTACTACCATTCGCTATTTGATTACATTACATATTTTAATTATTCTTATGCTAGGTACACACAATGATATCTTCTGGCAGATTTACTGTCAGATTGATTATTTTCAACAAGTCTGATATGATTTCCCATAGTTTTTCCGTTCATTCCTATGGAAAAATCAATCGGAAATCAAATCGGATATGTTCTAAATCTGCCAGAAAAAGCCTAGTATATAGCTAGTACAGCGCCCAGTATATAGCTAGTATAGTGCCCAGTATATAGCTAGTACAGCGCCCAGTATATAGCTAGTATAGTGCCCGGTATATAGCTAGTATAGTGCCCGGTATATAGCTAGTATAGTTCCCGGTATATAGCTAGTATAGCGCCCGGTATATAGCTAGTATAGTGCCCGGTATATAGCTAGTATAGTGCCCGGTATATAGCTAGTACAGCGCCCAGTATATAGCTAGTATAGTGCCCGGTATATAGCTAGTACAGCGCCCAGTATATAGCTAGTACAGTGCCCGGTATATAGCTAGTATAGTGCCCGGTATATAGCTAGTATAGTGCCCGGTATATAGCTAGTATAGTGCCCGGTATATAGCTAGTACAGCGCCCAGTATATAGCTAGTATAGTGCCCGGTATATAGCTAGTATAGTGCCCGGTATATAGCTAGTATAGTGCCCGGTATATAGCTAGTACAGCGCCCAGTATATAGCTAGTATAGTGCCCGGTATATAGCTAGTACAGCGCCCAGTATATAGCTAGTACAGTGCCCGGTATATAGCTAGTATAGTGCCCGGTATATAGCTAGTACAGCGCCCAGTATATAGCTAGTACAGTGCCCGGTATATAGCTAGTACAGCGCCCGGTATATAGCTAGTATAGTGCCCGGTATATAGCTAGTACAGCGCCCAGTATATAGCTAGTACAGCGCCCAGTATATAGCTAGTATAGTGCCCGGTATATAGCTAGTACAGCGCCCAGTATATAGCTAGTACAGTGCCCGGTATATAGCTAGTACAGTGCCCGGTATATAGCTAGTACAGTGCCCGGTATATAGCTAGTAGAGTGCCTGGTATATAGCTAGTATAGTGCCCGGTATATAGCTAGTATAGTGCCCGGTATATAGCTAGTACAGTGCCCGGTATATAGCTAGTACAGTGCCCGGTATATAGCTAGTATAGTGCCCGGTATATAGCTAGTACAGTGCCCGGTATATAGCTAGTACAGTGCCCGGTATATAGCTAGTAGAGTGCCTGGTATATAGCTAGTATAGTGCCCGGTATACAGCTAGTATAGTGCCCGGTATATAGCTAGTACAGTGCCCGGTATATAGCTAGTATAGTGCCCGGTATATAGCTAGTACAGTGCCTAGTATATAGCTAGTAGAGTGCCCGGTATATAGCGAGTAGAGTGCCCGGTATATAGCTAGTATAGTGCCCGGTATATAGCTAGTATAGTGCCCGGTATATAGCTAGTACAGTGCCCGGTATATAGCTAGTACAGTGCCCGGTATATAGCTAGTACAGTGCCTAGTATATAGCTAGTAGAGTGCCCGGTATATAGCTAGTAGAGTGCCCGGTATATAGCTAGTATAGTGCCCGGTATATAGCTAGTATAGTGCCCGGTATATAGCTAGTACAGTGCCCGGTATATAGCTAGTACATTGCCCGGTATATAGCTGGTATAGTGCCCGGTATATAGCTAGTACAGTGCCCGGTATATAGCTAGCATAGTGCCCGGTATATAGCTAGTACAGTGCCCGGTATATAGCTAGTATAGTGCCCGGTATATAGCTAGTATAGTGCCCGGTATATAGCTAGTACAGTGCTCGGTATATAGCTAGTACAGTGCCCGGTATATAGCTAGTATAGTGCCCGGTATATAGCTAGTACAGTGACCGGTATATAGCTAGTATAGTGCCCGGTATATAGCTAGTAGAGTGCCCGGTATATAGCTAGTATAGTGCCCGGTATATAGCTAGTACAGTGCCCGGTATATAGCTAGTACAGTGCTCGGTATATAGCTAGTATAGTGCCCGGTATATAGCTAGTACAGTGCCCTGTATATAGCTAGTACAGTGCCCTGTATATAGCTAGTACAGTGCTCGGTATATAGCTAGTACAGTGCCCGGTATATAGCTAGTATAGTGCCCGGTATATAGCTAGTACAGTGACCGGTATATAGCTAGTATAGTGCCCGGTATATAGCTAGTATAGTGCCCGGTATATAGCTAGTATAGACAGTGCCCAGTATATAGCTAGTATAGACAGTGCCCAGTATATAGCTAGTATAGACAGTGCCCAGTATATAGCTAGTATAGACAGTGCCCAGTATATAGCTAGTATAGACAGTGCCCAGTATATAGCTAGTATAGACAGTGCCCAGTATATAGCTAGTATAGACAGTGCCCGGTATATAGCTAGTATAGACAGTGCCCGGTATATAGCTAGTATAGACAGTGCCCAGTATATAGCTAGTACAGTGCCCGGTATATAGCTAGTACAGTGCCCGGTATATAGCTAGTACAGTGCCCTGTATATAGCTAGTATAGTACCCGGTATATAGCTAGTATAGTGCCCGGTATATAGCTAGTATAGTGCCCGGTATATAGCTAGTATAGTGCCCGGTATATAGCTAGTACAGTGCCCGGTATATAGCTAGTATAGTGCCCGGTATATAGCTAGTATAGTGCCCGGTATATAGCTAGTACAGTGCCCGGTATATAGCTAGTACAGTGTAGTACAGTGCCCGGTATATAGCTAGTAGAGTGCCCGGTATATAGCTAGTACAGTGCCCGGTATATAGCTAGTATAGTGCCCGGTATATAGCTAGTACAGTGCTCGGTATATAGCTAGTACAGTGCCCGGTATATAGCTAGTACAGTGCCCTGTATATAGCTAGTATAGTACCCGGTATATAGCTAGTATAGTGCCCGGTATATAGCTAGTATAGTGCCCGGTATATAGCTAGTACAGTGCCCTGTATATAGCTAGTATAGTACCCGGTATATAGCTAGTATAGTGCCCGGTATATAGCTAGTACAGTGCCCGGTATATAGCTAGTACAGTGCCCGGTATATAGCTAGTATAGTGCCCAGTATATAGCTAGTATAGTGCCCGGTATATAGCTAGTATAGTGCCCGGTATATAGCTAGTACAGTGCCCGGTATATAGCTAGTACAGTGCCCGGTATATAGCTAGTACAGTGCCCGGTATATAGCTAGTACAGTGCCCGGTATATAGCTAGTATAGTGCCCGGTATATAGCTAGTATAGTGCCCGGTATATAGCTAGTATAGTGCCCGGTATATAGCTAGTATAGTGCCCGGTATATAGCTAGTATAGTGCCCGGTATATAGCTAGTATAGTGCCCGGTATATAGCTAGTATAGTGCCCGGTATATAGCTAGTACAGTGCCCGGTATATAGCTAGTACAGTGCCCGGTATATAGCTAGTACAGTGCTCGGTATATAGCTAGTATAGTGCCCGGTATATAGCTAGTACAGTGCCCTGTATATAGCTAGTACAGTGCCCTGTATATAGCTAGTATAGTGCCCGGTATATAGCTAGTATAGTGCCCGGTATATAGCTAGTATAGTGCCCGGTATATAGCTAGTATAGTGCCCGCCGGTATATAGCTAGTATAGTGCCCGGTATATAGCTAGTATAGTGCCCGGTATATAGCTAGTACAGTGCCCGGTATATAGCTAGTACAGTGCTCGGTATATAGCTAGTATAGTGCCCGGTATATAGCTAGTACAGTGCCCTGTATATAGCTAGTACAGTGCCCTGTATATAGCTAGTATAGTGCCCGGTATATAGCTAGTATAGTGCCCAGTATATAGCTAGTATAGTGCCCAGTATATAGCTAGTATAGTGCCCGGTATATAGCTAGTATAGTGCCCGGTATATAGCTAGTATAGTGCCCGGTATATAGCTAGTACAGTGCTCGGTATATAGCTAGTATAGTGCCCAGTATATAGCTAGTATAGTGCCCGGTATATAGCTAGTATAGTGCCCGGTATATAGCTAGTATAGTGCCCAGTATATAGCTAGCTAGTAAAAATAGTGCCCAGTGCATAGCTAATAACAATAATGCTCCCCCAGCCAGCCCCAGTGCCCCGCCCAAATCATGTACTCCTCAAATAATCCTACCTAGTACCGGACAGTATCTGCTGTGCCTCAGCTGAGTCCCCTGGCCTCTGCTCTGCAATACGTCCGGCGGCTGCTGCAGACAGTGGCTCGCTCAGTGAGTCTCAGACTCTCAGTCCTGGTCGGCTCTAGGTCGGGCTGCGGCTGCCACGGGGAGCGCTCTCTCTCTGCGCATGCATATGACGTCATTCGTGACGTCACTCGCAGAGCGGAGCGCACCCAGCAGCCGGGCAGAGGAGGAAATGCGGATGCGCTCCAGCCTATACAGGAAGAAAGCGCATCAGGTCAGTGCGATCGGCGGCTGCTGCCGCTGCAACCAGCAATAAATATTAAATTAGGCCGGCTCTGAATGGCGGTGCGCGGGGCCTCCTCAAGCGCGGGGCCTGGGGCGACCGCCCCACTTGCCCCCCCCAAAGGCCGGCTCTGGCTCTGGCCACAGGTCAAGCCTGCGCACCCAGTAGTTCAAGGGTTCCTCATCGCTGTTCACAGCAGTGTCTACATCCACACTTAAGGCCATGTAGTCGGCTACCTGCCGGTCGAGGCGTTGGTGGAGGGTGGATCCGGAAGGGCTACGGCGAGGCGTTGGACTAAAGAACATCCGCATGTCCGACATCACCATGAGATCGCTGGAGCGTCCTGTCTTTGACTGCGTGGACACGGGAGGAGGATTAGTGGCAGTGGTACCTTGCTGGCGTTGTGCTGTCACATCACCCTTAAAGGCATTGTAAAGCATAGTTGACAGCTGGTTCTGCATGTGCTGCATCCTTTCCACCTTCCGGTGCGTTGGTAACAGGTCCGCCACTTTGTGCCTGTACCAAGGGTCTAGTAGTGTGGCCACCCAGTACAGCTCATTCCCCTTGAGGTTTTTTATACGGGGGTCCCTCAACAGGCAGGACAGCATAAAAGACGACATCTGCACAAAGTCGGATCCAGTACCCTCCATCTCCTCTTGCTCTTCCTCAGTGACGTCACGTAAGTCAACCTCCTCCCCCCAGCCGCGAACAATACCACGGGAAGGTTGAGCAGCACAAGCCCCCTGCGACGCCTGCTGCGGTTGTTCTCCTGCCGCCGTCCCCTCCTCCTCCTCCTCCTCCTCCCCCAAAGAAACACCTTGCTCATCATCCTCTGAGTCTGACTCGTCTTCTGCACACGACCTCTCTTCTTCCTCCTCCTCCCCCCTCTGTGCTGCCGCAGGTGTTGAGGAAACAGCTGGGTCTGATGAAAATTGGTCCCATGCCTGTTCCTGCCGTAACGGTTCCTGGTCACGCTCATTCGCAGCTTCATCCGCCACTCTACGCACAGCACGCTCCAAGAAGTAAGCGTAGGGAATTAAGTCACTGATGGTGCCCTCACTGCGGCTCACCAGGTTGGTCACCTCCTCAAACGGCCGCATGAGCCTGCATGCATTTTTCATCAGTGTCCAGTTGTCGGGCCAGAACATCCCTATCTTCCCAGACTGTTTAGTTCTACTCCAGTTGTAGAGGTACTGGGTGACGGCTTTCTTCTGTTCTAGCAGGCGGGAGAACATGAGCAGGGTCGAATTCCAGCGAGTGGGGCTATCGCAAATGAGGCGTCTCACCGGCATGTTGTTTTTCCGCTGAATTTCTGCAAATCGTGCCATGGCTGTGTAAGACCGCCTCAAATGCCCACAGAACTTCCTGGCCTGCTTCAGGACATCCGCTAAGCCAGGGTACTTTGCCACAAATCTTTGAACCACTAGATTCATGACATGTGCCATGCAGGGTATGTGTGTCAGCTTCCCCATATGCAAAGCGGCAAGCAGATTGCTGTCGTTGTCGCACACTACGTTGCCTATCTCCAGGTGGTGCGGGGTCAGCCACTCATCCACCTGTTTCTTAAGAGCAGCCAGGAGAGCTGCTCCAGTGTGACTCTCCGCTTTGAGACAAGCCATGTCTAAGATGGCGTGACACCGTCGTACCTGGCATGCAGCATAGGCCCTGCGGAGCTGGGGCTGTGTAGCTGGAGAGGAGAACTGCCACTCAGCCAAGGAGGAGGAGGACAGCGAAGAGCATGTAGCAGGAGGAGAGGAGGTGGCAGGAGGCCTGCCTGCAAGCCGTGGAGGTGTCACAATTTGGTCCGCTGCGCCCTGCTTGCCATCGTTCACCACCAGGTTCACCCAATGGGCTGTGTAGGTAATGTAGCGGCCCTGCCCGTGCTTGGCAGACCAGGCATCCGTGGTCAGGTGTACCCTTGACCCAACGCTCTTCGCAAGAGAGGACACCACTTGCCTCTCAACTTCACGGTGCAGTTGGGGTATGGCCTTTCTCGAAAAATAAGTGCGGCCTGGCATCTTCCACTGCGGTGTTCCAATGGCCACAAATTTACGGAAGGCCTCAGAGTCCACCAGCCGGTATGGTAACAGCTGGCGAGCTAACAGTTCCGCCACGCCAGCTGTCAGACGCCGGGCAAGGGGGTGACTGGCCAAAAGTGGCTTCTTCCGCTCAAACATTTCCTTCACGGACACCTGACTGCTGCTGTGGGCAGAGGAGCAGGAACCGCTCAAGGGCAGAGGCGGAGTGGAGGAGGGTGCCTGTGAAGGTGCAAGGGAGAAAGCGGCATAAGCAGATGATGCACCTGAAGGAGGAAGAGGAGAAGGAGGGTGACTTTTCTTTTGTGTGCTGCTGCTGCTTTTGCTCAGGTGGCCATCCCATTGCTGTTTGTGCCTTTTCTGCAGGTGCCTTCGTAAGGCACTTGTCCCTACGTAAGTGTTGGCCTTTCCACGGCTCAATTTTTGTTGGCAGAGCGAACAGATGGCTTTGGTCCGATCTGAGGCACACACATAAAAAAAATTCCACACCGCTGAGCCACCCTGGGATGTGGGCACTATGGGGACCTCAGCAGCTGATGCTGAAGGGCAAGTTGGCTGGCTGTACATAGGTGGCGATACATGGTGCCGGACACTGCCACCAGCTGTTTCTGATGAAGAGCTGCCCCAGCTTCTTTCAGCAACTTCTCTCCTCCTACTACTCTCTGACTCCCCCTCTGAACTGTCCCCCTCTTCATCTCCTCTATTGGGAACATACAGAGGATCCCTATCATCGTCATCATCGTAATCATCCTGCCCAGCTTCGCTTGCCTCAGAAAAATCCAAACGTGTAGGTCCTTCATCCTCCTTACACGTTACATCCATAGTGTTGCCGCGTAACGCAGACATATGAGCTGGCGAAAATTCATCTGGCTGTAACAACAATGGCTGTGCATCAGTGATTTCACCACCACTAAATAATTCTTGCGAAGTGTCAAATGCAGCGGAAGTGGTGCTAGTAGTAGCGCTGGTGGCTGAGCAAGATGAGGTGTTCTGTGTCGCTAAATACTCAACCACGTCCTGACAATCTTGGGAGGTGATGGGACGTGCCTTCTTCCGAGCACTGTACTGTGGGCCAGGTCCACATGAAATTACATTTACACGACCTCGCGCAGACCTGCCGGGTGGCCTTCCTCTGCCTCTGGCACTACCTCTTCCTCTACCTGTTTTGTCCATATCGGGTATGCACGGAGTGGTATATCACACTGCGTGCACTCACGTAGGTAGGTGGGTTCACTTAACTGCACAGGTATGCGCACTGATGCAGTGGGTTCACTGAACAGTACAGGTATACAGTGGCGGGTTCACTGAACAGAACAGGTATACAGTGGCGGGTTAACAGAACAGGTATGCAGTGGCGGGTTCAGTGAACAGGTATACAGTGGCGGGTCCACTGAACAGAACAGGTACACAGTGGCGGGTTCACAGAACAGGTATGCAGTGGCAGGTTCACTGAACACAACAGGTATGCAGTGGCGTGTTCACTAAACAGGTATGCAGTGGCGGGTCCACTGAACAGAACAGGTATACAGTGGCGGGTTCACAGAACAGGTATGCAGTGGCGGGTTCACTGAACAGGTATACAGTGGCGGGTCCACTGAACAGAACAGGTATACAGTGGCGGGTTCACAGAACAGGTATGCAGTGGCGGGTTCACTGAACAGGTATACAGTGGCGGGTCCACTGAACAGAACAGGTATACAGTGGCGGGTTCACAGAACAGGTATACAGTGGCGGGTCCACTGAACAGGTATGCAGTGGCGGGTTCACTGAACAGGTATACAGTGGCGGGTCCACTGAACAGAACAGGTATACAGTGGCGGGTTCACAGAACAGGTATACAGTGGCGGGTCCACTGGACAGAACAGGTATACAGTGGCGGGTTCACAGAACAGGTATGCAGTGGCGGGTTCACTGAACAGGTATACAGTGGCGGGTCCACTGAACAGAACAGGTATACAGTGGCGGGTTCACAGAACAGGTATACAGTGGCGGGTCCACTGAACAGAACAGGTATACAGTGGCGGGTTCACAGAACAGGTATGCAGTGGCGGGTTCACTGAACAGGTATACAGTGGCGGGTCCACTGAACAGAACAGGTATACAGTGGCGGGTTCACAGAACAGGTATACAGTGGTGGGTCCACTGAACAGAACAGGTATACAGTGGCGGGTTCACAGAACAGGTATGCAGTGGCGGGTTTACTGAACAGGTATACAGTGGCGGGTCCACTGAACAGAACAGGTATACAGTGGCGGGTTCACAGAACAGGTATGCAGTGGCGTGTTCACTAAACAGGTATACAGTGGCGGGTCCACTGAACAGAACAGGTATACAGTGGCGGGTTCACAGAACAGGTATACAGTGGCGGGTCCACTGAACAGAACAGGTATACAGTGGCGGGTTGACAGAACAGGTATGCAGTGGCAGGTTCACTGAACACAACAGGTATGCAGTGGCGTGTTCACTAAACAGGTATACAGTGGCGGGTCCACTGAACAGAACAGGTATACAGTGGCGGGTTCACAGAACAGGTATACAGTGGCAGGATCACTGAACAGGTATACAGTGGCGGGTCCACTGAACAGAACAGGTATACAGTGGCGGGTTCACAGAACAGGTATACAGTGGCGGGTCCACTGAACAGAACAGGTATACAGTGGCGGGTTCACAGAACAGGTATACAGTGGCGGGTCCACTGAACAGAACAGGTATACAGTGGCGGGTTCACAGAACAGGTATGCAGTGGCGGGTTCACTGAACAGGTATACAGTGGCGGGTCCACTGAACAGAACAGGTATACAGTGGCGGGTTAACAGAACAGGTACACAGTGGCGGGTCCACTGAACAGAACAGGTATACAGTGGCGGGTTCACCAAACAGGTATGCAGTGGCGGGTTCACTGAACAGGTATACAGTGGCGGGTCCACTGAACAGAACAGGTATACAGTGGCGGGTTCACAGAACAGGTACACAGTGGCGGGTCCACTGAACAGAACAGGTATACAGTGGCGGGTTCACAGAACAGGTATGCAGTGGCGGGTTCACAGAACAGGTATACAGTGGCGGGTCCACTGAACAGAACAGGTATACAGTGGCGGGTTGACAGAACAGGTATGCAGTGGCAGGTTCACTGAACACAACAGGTATGCAGTGGCGTGTTCACCAAACAGGTATACAGTGGAGGGTCCACTGAACAGAACAGGTATACAGTGGCGGGTTCACAGAACATGTATACAGTGGCAGGATCACTGAACAGGTATACAGTGGCGGGTCCACTGAACAGAACAGGTATACAGTGGCGGGTTCACAGAACAGGTATACAGTGGCGGGTCCACTGAACAGAACAGGTATACAGTGGCGGGTTCACAGAACAGGTATACAGTGGCGGGTCCACTTAACAGAACAGGTATACAGTGGCGGGTTGACAGAACAGGTATGCAGTGGCAGGTTCACTGAACACAACAGGTATGCAGTGGCGTGTTCACTAAACAGGTATACAGTGGCGGGTCCACTGAACAGAACAGGTATACAGTGGCGGGTTCACAGAACAGGTATACAGTGGCAGGATCACTGAACAGGTATGCAGTGGCAGGATCACTGAATAGGTATACAGTGGCGGGTCCACTGAACAGAACAGGTATACAGTGGCGGGTTCACAGAACAGGTATACAGTGGCGGGTCCACTGAACAGAACAGGTATACAGTGGCGGGTTCACAGAACAGGTATACAGTGGCAGGATCACTGAACAGGTATGCAGTGGCAGGATCACTGAACAGGTATGCAGTGGCAGGATCACTGAACAGGTATGCAGTGGCAGGATC
The DNA here is from genome assembly GCF_040937935.1 of Hyperolius riggenbachi. Lineage (NCBI taxonomy): Eukaryota > Metazoa > Chordata > Amphibia > Anura > Hyperoliidae > Hyperolius > Hyperolius riggenbachi. The sequence goes on from NC_090656.1 coordinate 45,341,574, forward strand.
ACTGAACAGGTATGCACTGGCAGGATCACTGAACAGGTATGCAGTGGCAGGATCACTGAACAGGTATGCAGTGGCAGGATCACTGAACAGGTATGCACTGGCAGGATCACTGAACAGGTCTGCAGTGGCAGGATCACAGTACAGGTATGCAGTGGACTGAGGGCTCACTGAACAGAACAGGTATGCAGCCAGGAAAAGCTACGCCTAACTAATCTTTCCCTAGAGACAGACAGCAGCTCGCCCTACTCTCTCTAATGCAGGCACACGAGTGGCCGTAATGGCCGCCGCTGCCTGCCTTATATAAGGGGGGGTGGGGCTCCAGGGGCTAGTGTAGCCTAATTGGCTACACTGGGCCTGCTGACTGTGATGTAGAGGGTCAAAGTTGACCCTCAGGTGCATTATGGGGTGAACCGAACTTCCGCAAAACGTTCGCGTGCGGCACCCGCACGCGAACAACCTAAGTTCGCGCGAACCACGTTCGCCGGCGAACCGTTCGGCCCAACTCTACCCGTGACCCCCACAGCAAAACTTCCTGCCATGGAAGAGGGCACGGAACGAGACTTTCCTGTATGCACCTCTGAGAGGGCGTACCATCAGGTTCCTGTACCTGACAGCCAGAGAATACTGGTGCTGGACAGTCACAGAACACTGTCCCAAGACTTGGAAGGAGGTAAGCCTACTGCATGCGCTCCTCCTGGTCCGGTGAGCTTTGTGCCACCAAGACCTGCAGCTGCTGCTATTGCTGCATCCCAGTATGACACACCTGCCATTCGCACGTGTAATCTTTGTGGCGCGACCGGCCACATACGGTTCTTCTGTCCCAAGAGGAATAGAGCGACCCTCCCTAGCCCGAAGATGGCTAGCAACCCTAATCCGTCACCTGCATCACCCTCTGCACTTCCTGTCAGCGTGTCAGAGATGCTCTACGGTTCCGGAAATCGTCACAGTGCTCCAGTGGACGACCAGATCATCTTTTGCTCCAGTGCTCCAGAAGCAGATGTTTCCTTGGTTTGTTCCGACCTTGCCACAGAGGAAGATATTCTCCCACAAAAGCTCCTCACCCTGACTGAAGTCAGGCCCAACCACCACAACCCTGTTATCCCAGGTCCCGAGAAGGCCGGATGGGGGGTGGGTTTTCCAGAGTGGGCTGTTGCTGAGTTTCCTTCTCCTCCTGTGCTTGGCATTGATCTAGGCACGCTTGTGTGCCCTTTGGAATTCTCTGCTGATATGCAGGAGTTCCCAGCAGGACTCCCTGGCAACCAGGTACTGTACAAGCCTTTGGGAAAACAGGGAGAGGTCAACCCCTTACCTGCTATTGCTACTGTACCTAACGCCGCTGGGCGGGAGGCACCCTCAGATTTACATGTACCAGGAACTGACTGTCTTTTATCTCTTTCTGCACCTGTTATTACTAATGAAATTGCATGTGTCAGTGATAATTGTGATAGGATAGAAATGCTGTACATTCTTTGGCCATTACATGCTCTATGGCCAGCCGCATGAACGCAGAGCTGACAGTAGGGATCCCCTCTGACAAATCTGACTTTCAGGCGGGTGACACTCATGCTAAAAATGACATGTCATGTTATGCAAATGCTTTTGATAATGTTGTGCATGTTTGTGAGAGTACGCTGGATGACGCCTTCAGTGTCACCGGTAGTCCGGACTCAGGACTATCTGGAGAAATCTCGACTTCCCCTGATATCTCTGACCCCCAGACCAATGTCAATATTGACGTGATTTTGATTTACCCAAAAGGTGATGTTTATTGTGGTATACCTGGGCAGACAGACACACACAGTACTGTTGGTAACCTGAGCTCAGAGCGTGCAGGCATTCCTGTCAGCTCTGACCCCAGAGAGTTTGATTTTCAGCAGCTGACCTCAGATCACACTAGGCAGCTGGCTGAGATTTGTAGTCCCACATCCGTGAGGATACTACAGAGCGACTCCAACCTGCGTGCGCTTAGTGGCCAGACCGCTAAGCCGCCAGCAGTGGAAGCTCCACTACAGGTGTACAGGGAGAATGGTAACTACTCCAGTGAACCCATTCCCCATGTAACTGACACCCCAGGTGAAAGCACGGTCCATGTGTATCTGTTAGAAGCCCAGTCAGATACAACGCAGTTAGTTCTGGGAGAGCACGGCCAATTAGAACAGGAAGACACAGGTCCCCTGCCAGGCTTGATAGCTCCCACACGAGAATTGGCGGATGATGTGAAAGTCACCCCCCACCTCTCGTACTCCCCGAAGGCCTCGCTGAAGTGCACTGCGCCCCCACAGCGAAATCTTCGCAGCAACCCTAGGCAGGATACACCAGTTCACAGAAGGGACCCAGGGACTCACAAGCCCTTATGGCAGATCCCCTACAGCACCTCTCCGGAGGTGCAAGCAAAAGTAAAGATGAAGTATGAGGAGATGTTACAGATGGCTGTCCTCCGCAAATCCTCTAGCTCACCGACCACCAGGTTCTGTGAGGCCTATAGGATGCCGGACGACATCCCAATAACCGTTGCGTATCCCATGACTCCCCTCGGTGATCTGTTGGATTGGCTAACATCCGCCAACTACCTAACGATCATAGATCGGAGCTACGGATACTGGCAGATACCAACCGTGCCCGAGGCACGCCTGGAATCCACATTTACCCTGCCCTTGGACTTAAACGCCTCGATGCGGATGTCTTTTGGCATGATGAATGCCCAAGCCACCTTTCCCCAGGCGTGGAACGACCTGTGGAAGAGCAAGCACGGTTGTACAGTCACGTACCCGGATGACATCCCTGTGTTCCCCCCGACTTGGGAGCAACACTGCGATCACTCGTCCCTGGTACTAGGACAGCTGTCAGCTGACAATCTGACCGTTGAACCAGACGCAGATCAGATTGTCATGACAGAGGTACAGGCCTCTCTGGGAACAGCGGGATACCACAGGACGTTTGTGAAGCCCTGTAGCCTCCTGGCTAAACCACTGACCAACACAAAAAGGGCAACCCCCAAGGCCATGTGGAACCCAGGCTTCCCCGCTGTACTGAGCCCAAGTAGCAAGTTGGTATTGCTTCAGTCAAGGTCCTGCTAACCGCTCCTTCCCCAATCTTGTAAAGGGGGAGATGTGACGCCGTCGATATGACATATCGAATGCGTCATGGAGTTACGAACACCAGTTCTTCGCAAACCAACCAAACTGACAGTTTTTGGTTTAAATACACTTTTTTTTTCCTTCGCCAAAGGGCTGGAGAAATCGTTTCATGGTCAGTTAATTAGCCTCCTGTGAAAAGATTCTCTGCCAGCACAGGGGACCCCCTGAGGTGGTTATGACCTCATCCATCACAGATAAGCCTGACAAAATCCAATAAAGGCCTCTTTCTGGAGACTTGAAGGCACCGATCTCCGCAGGTTTTGTCACCTGGCCCCATGACCTGAGAGATCAGAAAGAAGCCATCTCCCAGCTGGCTTTCCCACTGACAGTTAGGAAACCTATCTGTGACCTCACAAATATGAAATTCATCTTTTGTCATAAAGATGACTTTCCAAATAGGCAACGGCCTTTAGAACCCACTTATTCTGAAATTCGGAACCAACCACACGATTGGATGTTTCTGAATTCAAGGTAAGCCCTGCCAAAGCAGAGATATGCATTTTGGGGTCACCGTTCACTCTAAACCCCCCAAGTTTGGTATCAACGTTCTTGATAAATTCTGACAAACCTAAAAATGTTATTAGATTTAACACAACTTGTACGGTTTGCAGATGAGCACACTTATCATGATTCAGGTAAATTCTTGCCTCTATGAGAGGGGCAGAGACCTCCTGTTCCAAAGAGGTGTGTGATCCACGCCCCCTAACCCCTCCTTGCTGGAGTGGGGGCTATAACCACAGAGAGCCCAGAAAGCTCTGGGTCCTTTACCTTCAATCTGATGCCTAGTAACATCCTGGCAGCCCGAAAGGACACGGGCCAAAATCTCCATCTTTGAACTATTTCTAACAAAGGCCTGTTGGCCGCATGGCAACCACCATTTTGGGACTTTCGCCAAAGACTTGCGATTGCCGCATGGACTACCAATAACGGTATTTGAACTGTATATTAAGACATTCTGTTCCTTTTCCTCTCTTCTCTCTGTCAATCAATCTGTTCTAAAATAAGCTGTGTGTATGTAGTTTAGAAATAAACTAACGATTTTTTGATCATTCAGTCTTGTGCCTTTTCTGGTCATCTGATTGCTGCTATAACGAATCTGCCCTCTGAAGAGTCAGTCATACTACCGCATTGTTTTATGATTTGCTTATAAATTGTTGATTTGCTAGCTAGGTTGTAAATAACCATTTCTTCCTTCTAGGATTAGCTAGTACCAGATTTCCTGTGCGAAATCGATAACTTTCGTTTCTCGATTGTAAATACAATTCGAGATTGCGGGCATATAGGGACCCAGTAACCTTTCTTTAACGTCACATTGCTCACAGTCTTTAAGCCGTCGGAAGTGACTATTCCCCGAACGGTGACTGGAGCGTGTTGAACGTGATTGGGCTGGCTACCGTATTGTGACTGCGGGAGTCTCTTTCCTCCCTGAACTGGAAGAGTGGTGGCAGTGTACTTACCCGATTTCCAGCGCGAAATCGATATTTTTAGTTTACCGATTGTATATACAATCAGAATTGTACATGTATGGGCACCTCCAACCGATCTTAACGGTTTACTACGCACACAGTGAATTTGCCTCCAGCAGTCTCTAGTGCATGAGACCTGCATGGCAACAGTGGCCTAGTAATATGGGATTGGTGGATGTTTGTCCCATTACATATTGTCGGCAGCTGCGCGACCAATCTTTATTGTCAGTCTGTTCACCGTACTTCCTGCGTATGCTAACGGGAGCAGATTAGACGGGATTGGCACGCTCTGTCGCCTTTTCCTTTGCTTTCTTCCCTCTGACGATCCAGCAACCGGTCTCGTTGTCCGTCTGCGCCCGTACTTCCTGCGTACGCTAACGGGAGCAGATCTCGACGGGATCGCGGGGCTGGATTGTCACAACGTATCTGTATGTTTTTGGGATCTGGGAGAAAACCAGAGTGCCCGAAGTAAGCCCACACAGCTTGTGTCCTTGCTGGGGTTTGAACCGGGGACCCAGCACTGCAAGGCAAGAGCGCTAACTATCACACCACCGTGCTGCCCAGTTGACCCAACATAACTCCCACATGCATAATCTGGCTTCAGTCCTTCTCCTCCCCCTCCTAGCCACAGAACAAGACACAGAAGAGGAAGGAGAGGAAGGAGAAAGACCAAACTGGAATCCAGAAACCTAACAAAACAGTTTAGTAGCCAGATTCTCTGGGTCATAGCCAGCAATATCCTAGTCATGGTGGTGCTGCTTTATTCAGTGTATTTGAGTGGAGCTAGTGCTGAAACGCTATGGCACTATATTGCACAGTAACACAAACACCTACATTCTGTGGTGTAAACAAGTCTTAAAACCTGGAAAATGCTGTCATCTGATCTGACCTGCAGTATTGAGAGGTGTATTTTTTAATCATATGATCACATTCTATTGCTCAAGTTTGTGGCAAGTTTGCTGTAATTTTGTGACAGGTTTGCTTTAACTTTGTGATTTTCTTTCATGTTTATTTTTTGGGGTTTTGTATTTTTATATTAACACTGCTGACAGTGTATCTTTTGTAAGTGTAATCTATGAGAGAAAAAATAAATAACATGAACTATGGATCTGAGTCTTCCCTTAAAAAATGTAAATATGCGTTAAAAGGACCACAGAGTCTGATAAGCTATTATCTATCTCTCAAGGGAGAAGCTTTATTTTTGCTAGAGAGTCCATAATTAGAACTGTTTGCTTGCAAATTTGACTAATGTCCTTGAACGTGTCATCCCACTCGACCAGTAAGAAGCATCTGCTGATGACTCAGTATTGCCCAATTGCTGGGTCAGAGCAGGATCCGATATGGTCTGCCTATGAACGTGCCAATTCCTGTCAGTTCCAGTGTGTTACACAGCCAGGCTTGGGAGCATTTAACCAAAGCCTGGTTGGACAGCAACTTAGACAACACTTTTTACAATCTGTTCAAAGACAACGTCAAGCAGGGAAAAGGGATGATTAGCAAGTTTCTGCGACCGTTCATGCTGCCGCCAGCACTTTCATCTGGAAAGACTACAACGTGCTTATGATTAGGAAATCAAAGCTTTTTCTGCAAATTTTTACAAATGACAATTTTATTATACCCCTTCCTGTTAGAGTCGTGCTCTCAACAACATGCAGAGAACAAAGGATTTTTCTAATTATTGTTATCTCAAGTTCTTTAAGCAGTGATCATGCCTGTGTTGCATTCCGTGAGTTTCATTTGTACAATCTGGCAAAATTAAAGCTATGCACTCATATTAGGTGACAGACGACTGCTTGTGGCTGGATTGGCAACAGTCACGGACAGATTTTCCATTAGGCATTGGAACCTATTGGAGGCTTTTCTCTATTGATGACATCGTTCAAAGCAAATCAACATTAACCCTTGTACTCAAAGCTTGCACTTGCAGCAATGCATAACACACAGCAATAAAAAACTGCCAAACAAAATTTAAGATCTTAGTCTTTACAAAATGATATAGCATTTTCAAATCAAGCCAACCCACTGACATCAAGGTTACATCCTTAGGATTGGTCCACTCATACCGGCATACAAGCATGCACATTGACAATTCATGCATACAGCTTACAATTTCAACTAGGGGTTCTGAATCTTCACATAAAAGGAACACACACATATGCATCCAATCCAGTCTTTCAAGGAGCTACAAACGGTCTCTCACATCATTGAAATATTGGGCTGTAGTGGCCTCACAACCCACTTATTTCCATGCATTTTCATAAAAATGTTCATCTTCACACTGGTCCAATATATCTTCATGCTTGGAAGGAGAGGGTGAGAAGGAAGCTGGTTGAAGGGCTGGACATAGCTGCAGGTCCAACCATGCTCTGGTCGAATTTCAACACAGCTTTTATCTTGCTAGGTTAGGAATAAGAAAGTTTTTACTAGATAAGAAGTAGCAAGAGAACTATCAGTAAACCCTTCTGTTTCAGGATATATAAGTGGGTTAATATACTTGGATCCACTACAGACACACCCTTTAATCCATAGTTTGAAGATAGCCCTTGACTAAACTAAGTCTAAAAATATTTTTTTTATGTTTTTACAGCCACCACTTCGCTTTGTCTTGCTCCCACAAGGTCTCCATTGGGTAAGCAGAACTTAGAATCTAGTGAAGCACTCTGCTAATTTTGTGCATTGAGGGTGGTTGGATTATGGCTGTATGTTTGACAGACCTCTTAATTTTATATACAAGAGGATTCTGCCTACTCCCTGGTCTACACACAGGCCCAAACAAGCTTGAAAAGTTTAGAAACATGCATCATCATTACCATTTTTTCAGTAAAGGACAACTAGAATGTACTTTTATTTGGCCAAAATAAAAAAATATGAAAAGAACGGGTTCATCTTGTTATTTTGACAAAGATAAATCGTTTTGCAATGTCCCTTCCAAATGATTTAACTGGCAACTCTGGCGAGAAAGGAAAAGGAAGGTGATGGAGGCAGGCCAGATTGAGATGTCCTTTCTGGGAATCCAATATCAGAAAAGGCTTTTTAACCCAATCAGATGACTTTCCATGAGGTCACATGTAACGCAAGGAAACACCTGTTGATGAAAGGAAGAAGGTCTACAGATGGACCAGACAGTTTTACAGCTGTGATGATGGAACACCTGGCTGGGGAACAATGGGTTAACCGTACTGTGGACTAACAGGATATCATTATTACTTTTGAAGTTACATAACAGCCTTCGAGACACAATGAACACACACAATATGGTTTAAGCTGTCTATCGCGTTTGACATATCAGATACGTGTCAACGAGTGAAAAGAATATTGTTTTGGCAGAGGCTCTGTGCATCTGCTCTTGCCAAGCACACAATGTCTGTTGCATGTTAAAAGGTATGATTTATTGGTGCCTTGAAATAGCTTTGTTTTTTAGCTGTTAAGCTAAGTTTCCATGAATTTCACATAATTTTCTCTAGTTAGCTGGTGACTGCCGACTTCTGTAAGAACATTCCCCAAGTGATGAGTCACAAAATTCATGTGATGTTTAACTCTGTTGGTGTTCAAAGGGCTCAATGTCCATAAAACAGAATGCAGTCCATGAAACTCAGAACACAATTGTGCTTTTTTTTTTTCTACACAAGACTTTAAAGCAGACCTTCAGGAATAACACAGAGTTAATAATTCAATCCTATAAGACAATATAAGAAAACAACATATCTTTTTTTTATATACATATTGCATAATCTTAAATCACTGTTACATGTTTATCACAGAGGCCAACACATACTCTCACTCTACCATTAGGAACTCAGAAGAATAGGCTGGTATGTTGAGGGGGCATTAATATGAGGGTAGATGCAAAATGCAGAAGTATGGGAGCTTTAGGACTATTTTTGTTGAGAATTATTTTTAAAAGTTTATAAAGCATGAATGCATTCTGCAACGCTTTAAGGATTTCATTGAATTAGTCTTAACACTAACTCTCCATTAAGCTATGTCAATTTTCTTGACGGCTTACCTGACGATGGCCCGAACCTCCGATTTTCGGTTACGGTTCGCGCAAACTTCCGCGAACCGCAATAGACTTCAATGAGGAGTCGAACTTTGAAAACTAGAAAAATTTATGCTGGCCACAAAAGTGATGAAAAAGATGTTTCAAGGGGTCTAACAACTGAAGGGGGGCATGGCGGAGTGGGATAGACGTCAAAAGTCCCGGGGAAAAATCTGGATTTGATGCAAAGCAGCATTTTAAGGGTAGAAATCACATTGAATGCTAAATTGCAGGCCTAAAGTGCTTTAAAACATCTTGCATGTGTTGTGTATACATCAATCTTGGAGTGTAATTAGAGTACTGCTTCACACTAACAGATCAAACTCACTGTGTAACGCACCACAAACAGCTGTTTGTGTTGTGACGGTCATGCTGGACTGGTGCGCACCATGGCGAGAGTGCAGGCCATGGTGGTTTTCAAGCCCATATGGTCACCGGGCTGTGGTAGCTCAATGACAGAACAGTGACTGTCCAGCTGATCAAATTTAGTCTGTCTACAATGAAGAAACGACCTTATTATCTTGGGTGTCCCCCCCCCCCCGAGACACTCATATAGCCAGCGGTCATTGCTTCATTGTGATACGCAAGCCCCTTCACCATGGCAAGGTAATGCACAATAAGGGAAAGAGGCGCCCTGATTTGAATAAAAGCTTTTAAAACCAGTTTAAAAACGAAAAAGAAAAATGAGATATCTTACCTCAATGACGAAATCTCTGTAAACTTACAAAAGATTTTTATTTGAGCACAGGCAACGCGTTTCGCGGGTCTGAGCCCGCTTCCTCAGGCCAATACAGTGCCAAATGACAGAAATCATGTAGCATAGGCTATGCTACATGATTTCTGTCATTTGGCACTGTATTGGCCTGAGGAAGCGGGCTCAGACCCGCGAAACGCGTTGCCTGTGCTCAAATAAAAATCTTTTGTAAGTTTACAGAGATTTCGTCATTGAGGTAAGATACCTCATTTTTCTTTTTCGTTTTTAAACTGGTTTTAAAAGCTTTTATTCAAATCAGGGCGCCTCTTTCCCTTATTGTGCATAGTTATACCCCCGTACATGTTTGTCCGAGGGGTGGTGACAGAACACCCGTTGTTTTACCACGGTTAATGTTTTGTCCATCCTCTTTCATCTAAGAGAGCGACCGCAACCAGGTCCGTCCAGGACCACCCCGAGTGGAGTCGGGTTTATGGTCTCCACCTGCTTCCTGTGGTCGGTTGCCCCTTGCAACCCTCCTTTGTGAGTAGCCCTTTCAATCAATTGATTTCTCCACACACCTACTATTGACATACTGCACTATCGGGCTCCCTTTTTTGTCTCCTGTATTTTTTTCCATAGGGTGCCAAGACACCCCAACCACGATGGCAAGGTAATGATCACGAAGGGGGATTGGCACATGTACATGCCTTTTGTTTTGTTGTTGCAGCTGCTGCACTGCCAGAAAAATTAGGCAGGCATGTACACGCAACAGAAAAATTATTATAGCGGTGGCGGAGAAGGCAGTCAAGCTGCCTGCGGGCAAAGGTGCTGTGTGGGGAGCGACTTAGTCTTGGGGCAGGCAGTCACACTGCGTGCAGGCAGAGATGCTCTGTGTGGGGACTGACTTAGTCTTGGGGCAGGCAGTAGGCCTCCGGGATCCATGCCTCATTCATTTTGATAAAGGTGAGGTACTGAATACTTTTGTGACTTAGGCGACTTCTCTTCTCAGTGACAATGCCTCCAGCTGTGCTGAAAGCCCTTTCTGATAGGACGTTTGAGGCAGGGCAAGACAGCAGTTGGATGGCAAATTGGGACAGCTCTGGCCACAAGTCAAGCCTGCGCACTCAGTAGTCCAAGGGTTCATCGCTGCTCAGTGTCTACATCCACACTTAAGGCCAGGTAGTCGGCTACCTGCCGGTCCAGGTGTTGGTGGAGGGTGGATCCGGAAGCGCTAAGGCGAGGCGTTGGACTAAAAAATGTCCGCATGTCCAACATCACCATGAGATCGCTGGAGCGTCCTGTCCTTGCCTGCGTGGACATAGGAGAAGGATTACTGGCAGTGGTACCTTTATTCCGTTGTGCTGTCACATCACCCTTAAACGCACTGTAAAGCATAGTTGCCAGCTTGTTCTGCAAGTGCTGCATCCTTTCTGCCTTCAGGTGAGTTCGTAACATGTCCGCCACTTTGTGCCTATACCGAGGGTCTAGTAGCGTGGCCACCCAGTACAGCTCATTCCCCTTGAGTTTTTTTATACGGGGGTCCCTCAACAGGCTGGACAGCATGAAAGACCCCATCTGCACAAAGTTGGATGCAGACATACTATCCATCCTCCTCAGTGACATCAGGTAAGTCCTCCTCCTCCCCCCAGCCATGAACAATACCACGGGAACATCGAGCAGCACAAGCCCCCTGCGACGCCTGCTGCGGTTGTTCTTTTGCCACCTCCAAAGAAACACCTTCCTCATCATCTGAGTCTGACTCCTCTTCCCCACACAACTCTTCCTTCTCCTCCCCCTTCTGTACTGCCACAGGTTTGTACAGGATCAAGTCGCTGATGGTGCCTTCACTGCGACTCACCAGGTTGGTCACCTCCTCAAACAGCCGCATGAGCCTGCATGCATTTCGCATCAGTGTCTAGTTGTTAGGCCAGAACATCCCTATCTCCCCAGATTGTGTCCTTCTACTGAAATTGTAGAGGTACTGGGTGACGGCTTTCTCCTGTTCTAGCAGGCGAGAGAACATGACCAGGGTTGAATTCCAGCAAGTCGGGCTATCACATGTCAAGCGTCTCACCGGCAAGTTGTTTCTCCGCTGAATGTTCGCAAAGCGTGCCATGGCCGTGTAAGACCGTCTGAAATGCCCACACAACTTCCTGGCCTGCTTCAGGACGTCCTCTAAGCCTGGGTACTATGACACAAATCTTTGAATGACTAGATTCAGCACATTTGCCATGGGCTGTGGAGTCGGTCGAAAAATCTACCGACTCCGACTCCGACTCCTCAGTTTAGGATTCCACCGACTCCGACTCCACGACTCCGACTCCTCTAATTTGCATATTACAATTTTGTTGATTAAAAGTATGTAACATGAAATTCGTCTCTTAACTGCCAACGCTTAGGAATTTTACAAGACAACTGAAGTGAGAAGGATATGTAGACTACTATATTTATTCCCTTTAGACTAAAACTAGTCCTTGGTAAGAGTACTTGTAAAAGGTACAAACCGGAACAAAGAACATCTATCAGGCCCTAGGCAATGTAAGTGTGGGTACATGTAAGAATGATGTGCAGGTACTCTGCAGGGGAATGAGGAGATTGTAAACAGACAACACCTCTGTGTTCAATGTGCACAGCATTCTCAGTGGATTCCCTGCGGCTCTGTGGGGAGTGCATATGTAGTGTATAGTACTACTGTGTAACAAAGTAAACCTGAGACAGATGAAATTAAAGTTTTATACATACCTGGGGCTTCCTCCAGCTGCCTTCAGGATAATCAGTCCCTCGTTGTCCTCCTCCACCACCTGGATCTTCTGCTATGAGTCCAGGTACTTGAGCCAGTCAGGCGTAGTGTGCATGCACACACTCCGCCGCCAGGAGCATACTACACCTGTGCAGCACTATTGCGCAGGTGCAGAATGTTCCTAGCTGTGGGAGCGGCATGCGGCCGGACAGCGCTGACTGGCTGAATTACCAGGACTCATAGCAGAAGATCCGGGTGGTGGAAGACAGTGAGGGACTGATTAGCCTGAAGGGGGCTGGAGGAAGCCCCAGGTATGTATAAAACTTTACTTTTCATCCGTCTCAGTTTCCCTTTAATTTGTAGTCACCAAACCAAATTTTAATAACATATCAAATTATTTGATTTCATCAGCAAAGGGAGTGCATACATTTGCATAAATCAGCATCAGTGCAGAATTATTTCCATCTCGTTGACCATCTCTATTAGTGACATGGCTACACATCAGGCTTTATACTTACAGCATAGATGTTATTTAGTGTATATAAGAGATTCCTGTGTACACATCATATATACAGTCACAATCAGATATGTATATCTGACTTTAAAAATACGGGGACTGCTTTATTGAAGCAGCACAAGTAACTAATTTTGATTGGTTTATTTCATTTTTGTAGACTAAGCACAGCTATTACTGTATATATACATTATTTTTAATGACTTTTATCTGAGAAATAGAACATTTTATCATATTTTCTATTTTAATTACAGTTACAAATTCATTAGGAGTCGGAGTCGGTGCATTTTTTCCCGACTCCGACTCCGACTACAGGCACCCAGAATTGCCCGACTCCACGACTCCGACTCCACGACTCCGACTCCGACTCCACAGCCCTGTCAGGGTACATGTGTCGACTTTCCCAAATTCAACGCGGAAATGAGATTGCTGCCCTTGTCACACACTACGTTGACAATCTCCAGCTGGTGCGGGATCACCCACTGATCCATCTGTTTGTTAAGAGCAGCCAGGAGAGCTGGTCCAGTGTGACTCTCCGCTTTGACGCAAGACATGTCTAAGATGGCGTGACACCATTGTACCTGGCATGCAGCATAGGCCCTGGGGAGCTGGGGCTGTGTAGCTGGAGAGGAGATCGCAACACCAGTAGAGTTGAACTGCCACTCAGCCAAGGAGGAGGAGGATGACGACAGCAAAGAGGATGTAGCAGGAGGAGAGGAGGTGGCAGGAGGCCTGTCTGCAAGCCGTGGAGGTGTCACAAGTTGGTCCGCTGCACAGCCACATACTCCCTGCTTGCCATCGGTCCTCAGTTTGACCCAATGGGCTTTGTAAGTAATGTACCTGCGCTGACTGTGCTTGGCAGACCAGGCATACAGTACATGGTTAGGTGGACCCTTGACCCAACGCTGTGTGCCAGAGATGATACCACTTGCCTCTCAAATTCACGGTACAGTTTGGGTATCGCCTTTTTAGAGAAATAATTGTGGCCTGGCATCTTCCACTGCGATGTCCCAATGGCCACAAATTTACGGAAGGCCTCAGAGGCCACCAGCTGGTATGGTAACAGCTGGCGAGCTAACAGTTCTGCCAAGCCAGCTGTCAGATGCCGGGCAAGGGGGTGACTGGCAGAAATTGGCTTCTTCCGCTCAAAGATTTCCTTCACAGACACCTGGCTGCTGTGGGCAGAGGAGCAGGAACCACTCAAGGTCAGAGGCGGAGTGGAGGGTGGCTGTGATTGTGAAGGTGCAAGGGAGAAAGAGGCTGAAGATGATGCACCTGAAGTAGGAAGAGTAGTAGGAGGGTGGCTTTTCTTTTGTGTGCTGCTTTTGCTCAGGTACTCTTCCCATTGCAGTTTGTGCCTTTTCTCCATGTGCCTTCGTAAGGCAGTTGTCCCTACGTGGGTGTTGGCCTTTCCACAGTTCAATTTTTGGAGGCAAAGAGAACAGATGGCATTGCTCTGATCTGAGGCAGATATATAAAAAAAATTCCAAACCGCTGAGCCCCCCTGGGGTGATGGCACTATGGTGGCATCAGCAGCTGACGTTGAAGGGCATATTGGCTGGCTGTCCATAGGTGGCAATACATGGCACCGGACACTGCCACCAGCTGTTTCTGATGATTAGCTCTTCCTGCTTCTTTCAGCAACTCGTCTCCTCCTACCCCTCTCTGACTCCCCCTCTGAACTGTCCCCCTGTTCATCTCCTCTATTGGGAACATACGTGGGATCCGTATCATCGTCATCATCATAATCATCCTGCCCAGCTTTGCTTGCCTCAGACACCTCCAAAACTGCACCAACAGCTGGTACTTCATCATCCCCCTCCGCACACGTTACATCCATAGTGTCGCCTAACTAAGACATATGAGGTGGTGTAACTTGCTTAGCGCCTTCATCTTGTTGTAACAGTAGTTGCTGTGAATCAGTTAATTCCCCACCAAATAACTCCTGCGAACTGTCAAATGTAGCAGATGTACTTGGAGTAGCGCTGGTGGCTGCGGAAGATGAGGTGTTCTGTGTTAAATAGTCAACCACGTCCTAATAATCTTGGGAGTTGATGGGACGTGCCTTCTTCTGAGCACTGTACTTTGGGCTGCACAAAATCACATCACCATGACCTCGCACAGACCTGCTGGGTGGCCTTCCTCTGGGTCTGCCTCTACCTCTGCCTCTACCTGTTTTGTCTGTTTTGTCCATATGGGGGGGGAGGGATGAAGTGAAAGGTATGCACTGACTTGAGTAATACAATGTACAGTCACACATGTGCAGTTAACAGGTATGCACGGAGTGGTATACAGTATCACACTGCGTGCACTCAAGTAGGTGGGTGGGTGCACTGAAGTGAACAACAGGTAGTAGTAGGTATATGCAGTGATGGCTATGACAATGTGCACATGTCATACACAGACAGGTACCGGGCAGGCACAGTGACACTGCGTGCGCTCACATAGGTGGGTAGGTGCACAGTGAACAACAGGTAGGCATATGCAGTGGGTATTACAATGTGCACCTGTCACACACAGACAGGTACCAGACAGGCACAGTGACACTGCGTACAGAGCTGTACGCACACTGTGAACAGGGCCACGTAATAGATGATGACCCTTTCACATTTTGCTTTTGTTAATTACCATGTACATGCAGGCCAATTCAACTATGTCTATCTGAACATGAAGAAGTTGATACAATATGAGGTAATAATCCCTTTTTTTGGTGATAAAATGTGAGGTAATAATCCCTTTTCTTAACAAAAGAACAGATTGCCTTAGTGACATAAATAGGAGGTTCTGTGCTAGACCACTATATTCTCTGCTGAAGGTTGCCACCAAGGGCAAACCATATTATGCTTCTTCTTCTAGCTGATGTTTCTTCACCCATTTCCTTCAGCATCAATGAAGAGGAAAAAATGTAACCTGATCACCCTGCGATGTACATGGTGGCGCTAAGTGTAGCGGACGTATAATGTGTGAAGTTACAGCCTGCCTGTGAGCCTCTAGAGAGGAGTTTATTCATACCTGATCATGGCAAATCATTCGGCTGAGGACACCATTGGGTCTAAACGTTGCTTTGTGCCTCACCTAGAGAGAGAGATGGAATTAAGCTAAAGTAACTATAGCTTTGACAATGTCACCTGTGTGTTCTCTATGTTATGGACAATGTGGGATTTTTTTTATTATTTATTTATTTTTATTATTTTTGCAGTTTTCTGTACAGTAATGCCTAGTGTACGTTCCTTTCCTAAATGGAATCTGAAGTTATACAGAGGCTGCCATCTTCTTTGTCTTATAAGCAATGCCAGTTGCCCACATCCTGTGCATTTGACTTTAGTTGTTTTTGAGTCACACACCTGTAACAAACAGGCAGCCAGTGGAGTAACAACACTGATCTGCATGCTCACTCCTGGCCAGTGACTTACGGTATTGGAGGCACAGCATCACCACAGAATGGCATGCCTGACTTCTGTTAGGTGTCTGGAAAAATATTGACGGGACTTTGCTTTCCATCACTGCAACAGACACTGGGGGCACTAGACAGAATGCATGTCGGCACAGGTCTGAAAGGTTCCTATGTTTAACATGTCCGTTCATCTGGTTTGTTCTATGTAACGATTGTGGAATTCTCTCCGTGGTCAGCGCACAAGACGTGCGCTGACACTGCGGAAATCCTCCACAAGCGTATAATCTGAGAGAACCCAGCAAAAGGTGCAACGCATCTGTAGAGGGGAATTCCTGCTGGCAGATGGAGCCGTGGAGTGCAGAGGAAACGATCCTCTGCACAGCCACAGATGCCAGGTAGGAATTGTACGAGGAGAAGCAATGCAGGGCAAGATAGCCCTTAAAGAGAGAGAGCACAGCGACAGAATGTATGTGTGTCCACCAATCTAGTCGCCAGAGCGACGGTGAACACACAACAGCAGAAACAAAGTAGGAACGCAATCGCGAGGGAGGCGATTGCCAGAAGTGACACAAGACTGAGCAAGACAGAGCACGAGAGTAGCAAAGGCACAGCAAATAACAATGAGAAGACAAGGAAAATAACAAACGCTAGCTAAACGCGAACACCACACTCATTCGCAACAGCGAACGCGTTTACGGCGCGGTCTCCGCACGATAAGAGCAGCAGAGACAAGCACGCCACCCTAACTAACACCAACGCCACACAAACACGAAACAGAGAACAAGAACGCTTGCTTAACAGTTAGTCCACCGAGCCTACAGCAAGCATTCGTATCAGACAAGACAGAGAGAAGGAGCAGCCAGCAGCAACCACAGCTCTGGCCTACACTCCCAGACAGAGTACAAAAGGAACCACCGCTGCTACCATTAGAGCGAGTGCGATTCAGACAGACAAACGAACAGAAACAGGAATAGGTCAGATAAGATCCACCACTCTTCCGCCAGAGCGAGTGCGATCTAGGTTCAGGGACAGGACCACTGCTCTTTCCGCCAGAGCGAGTGTGAACCAAGTAGGGAAACAGAGTTAGCAGCATACACTGCTCTTTCCGCCAGAGCAAGTGTGATCCAAGTACAGAAACAGAGCTTAGTAGGATCCATTGCTCTTTCCGCCAGAGCAAGTGTGATCCAAGTTCTGGAGCAAACGATTCACCATCACCAACCGCTGGCGACAGTGCAATCGCAAGGACAAACAGAAGACAGAACAGGCAATACAAATAATACAACCTGACTGTACTAGAGGGATGCCTAATGCAGTCCCCAGGAATACTCTAAGATAATCTTTAGCAAACAATAGGAAGGCTGACACTCCAGGAGTGTTTCAACAGTAACAAACCATGAGGACCAGCAAAGGATTGTGGGATCACATGGTATTTATGCTGCAAGCCTTCAAGGGAGGCGACTAGGAAACTTGCATAATCAGTATATGCAAATTCCTCAGCAGAGCAGGTCTAAAGCTTGCAAAGCACAGAAAGGTCTCTTATCCAGAGATCTGCACCCCACAGAGTCAAGGAATGGTCAAACAGCTGTCTCCCTGTGCAGCCAGCTGAGCAGATCATTACATTCTGTGAATGGATTATTTTAGTCTTAATCACCAATCCTAACTAATTAAAAACCAAGCCTAACTTTTTGAAATGAAATCTACTTGTGACCATACTATTGCTGTCCCTCTTCCATGCTTGTAGACCTCCCTATGTCTCTGTCTTGTGGGCTCACTCAAAAGTGTTTTAGTGAGGTCCACTTATAATGTAAATATAATTGGATTATAAAAAAAATTGTTCTAGCCTTCCAGTGCCCCACGAACTCCGCCCTACCCCAACTCTCTCTTACACACATACCACAAACAATATACCAGCTTTCCTGAGACCTCAAAGGGATGTTATGACCTAGCCTTCCATTGTCCAAGTTTTCTAATACCTCCCACTCCCCAAAGTGTGTCCTATTCTCTAGTAACTCCAAAATGTGTTACACAACTTTCCAGCCCATATGGTCGCCGGGTTGAGGTAGCTAAATGACAGAACAGTGACTGTCCAGTTGATCAAATTTGGTCTGTCCACATTGAAGCTACGACCTTATTATCTTGGGTTTGCCCCCCCCCCAAGACACTCATCTAGCCGGTGGTCATTGCTTTATTGTGATACGCAAGCCCCTTTACCGCAGCAAGGTAATGATCACGAAGGGGAATTGGCACATGTACATGCCTTTTGCTTTGTTGTTGCAGCTGCAGTGCAGCCAGAAAAATTAGACAGGCATGTACACGCACCAGAAAAATTTGTATAGCGGCCGCTGCTAGCAGCAGCCCTAAACATTCAGGAATCCATCTGGAGTCCTGGACCCTGTTGGTGGTGGCGCAGAAGGCAGTCAACCGGCCTGCGGGCAGAGATATGCTGTGTGGGGAGCGACTTAGTCTTGGGGCAGGCAGTCACACCGCGTGCAGGCAGAGATGCTGTGTGTGGGGACTGACTTAATCTTCGGGCAGGCCTGAGCGTGCTTTGCAGACCAGGCATCCGTGGTCAGATGGACCCTTGACCCAACCAGAGCCGGGCCGAGGCAGAGGCTGGGTGGGCTCCAGCCTATGAGCGCAGGGCTGGAGGGGCGGGGAGAGGGGAGCCAACATCTATAGCTAATTTCTCCCTCTCTGCCCCTCTCCTGCAAGATGTGTGTGGTGCGCTCACTGCCCCGCTCCCACTGGCTCCATAACGCTGTCCTGTGTCAGCCCTGTCAGCTCTCACTGCAGCAGCAGAGCTGACAGGACCTTGATGCTGAAAATTCCGCCCCCCGCCGCTAGCTGGCTGGACGGAGTTGTGGGTGGGCGGGGCTCCATGCCGACAGTCTGACTGCATAGGCTGGAGCTGGTGTCAGTCAGAGGGAGATGGTTCTTGGATGGCAGAGCTCAGCAATGTGCGTCTGTGGCTGCAGGAAGCAGCTAGTCACTCACCAGGTACTTGTAGCTCTGCTGTTTGACGCTGAAGCTTCCTAGAATGATTTGTGTAGCAGTACAATACCTCTCTGTCCCTACTATCCCGAGCTGAGCTATACAACATCAGGCAAATCCTGTCTGCAGGAAGCAGCTAGTCACTCACCAGGTACTTGTAGCTCTGCTGTTTGACGCTGAAGCTTCCTAGAATGATTTGTGTAGCAGTACAATACCTCTCTGTCCCTACTATCCCGAGCTGAGCTATACAACATCAGGCAAATCCTGTCTGTCCGCACAGCTGTCACCCGACCCTAGTCAGCTAGAAAGTGAGAGAGCTGTAAAGTGCATTTGAGGTAACCCCAGCATCCCTACAGACTTGCATACTCCCCTGGGCACAGGCTGCTTGCTCTACTCCTGCTATATACTCCAGCATTATTGATTTCAACTTCTAAGGTTGGCAATACTGACCATGCTCATTATGGCCTTTGGGACTCTTTATTCTCGGGGTTATCTGTGCCTGATAGCTCCTATACAGTTCTAGTATGTTAAAGCCTGATTGGGGTGATTGCACCCCCACCCTATGCTGCTGATGGCCATAGTATTTGCTGCAGAGTATGGGCACAGCGGTAGCCATGCTTATATCACTTCCTCCGGGCTCCAGTAAGGTCCGTCCTACAGCTCACCGCTCATTTCAGTGCCTGATGCGCCCGGAGGAGGTGAGATAAGCACAGCAACTGCTGCACCCACACTCTGCTGCAAATACTGAAGCTAAGAGAGCATAGGACAGAGAAACATAAACCAGGGAGGCTATATGAGGGAGCCACTAGACACCAGGGAAGCTAGATGATGAAGAGAGAGAGGACCACCAGACACCAGGGAACTTTATAGGGGAGGAGTGTGGGATATGTAAAATTGGAGTGTGGTCAGGGCGGGTCATAGTGTCCCTTTTTCCTGGTTCCAAAAGTTGTGTGTGTGTGTGTGTGTGTGTGGGGGGGGGGGGGGGGGGAGGGGAGGGGGGGGCGCATTTTGGAAACTCAGCCTCTACTGCTGGAGAACCTTGTCCCAGCCTTGAACCCAACGAAAAAATTGCGGCCTGGTATCTTCCACTGCGGTGTGTGGCTTTGCTTTTGTGTGCTGCTTTTCCTCAGGTGGTCATCCCATTGCAGTTTGTGCTTTGTGATCATGTGCCTTCGTAAGGTAGTTGTCCCTACGTGGGTCTTGGTCTTTCCATGGCTCAATTTTCGGTGGCAGAGAGTACAGATGACATTGCTCTCATCTGAGGCAGACACACAAAAAAATGTCCACACCGCTGAGCCCTGGGGTGATGGCACTTTGGTGGTGGCGGCCGACTGAGTGTTAAGTGTGGTGCCAAAATCAGAGCAGGAGGAGGAAGATATGTCACGCTTCCGCGCGGAAGCTGAGAAAGATGAGGTGTTCTGTGTTAAATAGTCAACTACGTCCGGACTAGAGATGGCCCGAACGGTTTGCCGGTGAACCCTTCCCGGCGAACTTCCGGGATTCGCGATAGTGGAGAACCGCAAACTTTTCCAGAAGTTCGGTTTGCCCCCATAGTGCATCATGAGGGTCAACTTTGACCCTCTACATCACAGTCAGCAGGCACATTGTAGCCAATCAGGCTACACTCCCTCCTGGAGCCCCCCCCCTTATAAAAGGCAGACAGCGTCAGGCTTTTTACTGCAGTAATTAGTGAAGGAATAGCTGCTGCAGACTCTCATAGCGAAAGCTTAGTTAGGCTCTTGTAGGCTTCTTAGCTTGCTCCTTGCTGATTCTTATTGCTAAAAAAGCACCCCACAACAGCTCTTTTGAGAGCTAATCTTGTTCTTGTGATCTATTTTTTTTTCTGTGTGTCCCACTGACACTTGTGTTGCATAGACAGCCTTGCTAATTCCTATTGTGTGTGCCACTGCCAGGCCCAGCACATTCAGTGACTACTACCTGTGTGTGTGACAGGTGCACATTGTAATACCCACTGCATATACCTACCTGTTGTTTACTGTGCACCCACCCACATACGTGAGCGCACGCAGTGTGATATACCACTCCATGCAGACCTATTAACTGCACCTGTGTGACTGCACATTGTATTATACCTGGCAGTCAGTGCATACCTTTCACTTTAATAGATGGCAAACTTGCCCTCCATAACAGATTCTCATTACAGGTAGTAAAGTCAATCAGTGTCATATACAGCAGGGCCTCGAAAGTCCTCCTGTATGGTTATTTTTGGTCACTACCTCGGGACGTGCAGGCCATGCCTGCTGCCTTCCTTGGATGTGTGGTAGCTGTTCCTGCACCTTTGCCCACAGCGTGCCTTCTGCCTTTCTTTGATGAGTGGTGGTGGTAGCCGTTTCTTAGGCTCCCACTCCGGACTGGAATCGAACCGTGATTCCCCGGCCATTACCTGTCTGTGGGATACACACAAAAAAAAAGATCACAAGAACAAGATTAGCTCTCAAGAGAGCTGTTGAGGGGTGCTTTTTTAGCAATAAGAATCAGCAAGGAGCAAGCTAAGAAGCCTACAAGAGCCTAACTAAGCTTTCCCTATAGGTCTCTGCACAGCAGCTCTCCCTTCTCTAATTACTGCAGGCACACGAGTGAGTCCAATGCCTGACGCTGCCTGCCTTTTATAAGGGGGGGGGAGTGGCTCCAGGAGGGAGTGTAGCCTAATTGGCTACAATGTGCCTGCTGACTGTGATGTAGAGGGTCAAAGTTGACCCTAATGATGCACTATGGGGGCAAATCGAATTTCCGGAAAAGTTTGCAGTTCTCCACGATCGCGAACCACCGAAGTTCGCCGGGAACCGTTCGCCGGCGAACCGTTCGGGCCATCTCTAATTATGATTATCATTAGATAATACTTAATAATGTTATGTGACCAAACTGTGGCTTCTCACAGAGTTTGCAGTGCACTCTGACCATGTTTTGGTCACTATCAGTATTGAGAAAGCGCTTTAAATGGAAGTGCACTGAGATTGGTTGCCTGCAGGAAGAGGAGAAGAAGCAGAACGGGAGGAAGGATGGAGTTGGTGTCTGTGAAGGGTATTTACATAACGAAAGGAAAGCATGAGTTGGAGGTACATTTTAGCAGCCCTTCTGTGACCCTGATAAGACCCAGACAAGGGTTATTGTTGCCTAACATCAAACAATTTTGAACAAACCAGACTAGGTTTGCAGGGTTCCCTGTGTCCCCCATTGATCTCCAGACCTGAACAACTGCATAAAATCAGGCTTGTACTGTTTTTTATATTAATAAATATGCAGTTTGTTTGAAACATCTGAAATGAATGGGAGATTCACTGGTACCAGGTGGATCTGGACAAATAAGGGTACTATCGATATAAAGTGCTGTATGCTGTATGTATAATGACTTACAAGTGTAGTACAGCACTTGTACACAAGAATCAGGGTGAAAAAAATGAAAACAAAGTATTATTCTGCTCTCGCCATCAAACCATCACTGGAATGTTGAATTTGCCTCATCTTGACAGATTTAAGCAGCCAAGAGTGTACATGAAAGTGAGTGATGACCGATCTCTCCATCTTATGATCTTAAATCTTTCCACTAAATGGGATCCACGTCCTGTGAAGCATACCTCAAAACAGAACATATATTTGAAGGATAGCTGCCATATTTACTTTGTTTAAGAATATGCCAATTGGCTGGACATGGTGCTGCTAACCTTTTAGCTTTTATAGTTTCTGACACACACATGCACACACACACTCTCAGACACTCACAGGCTGGGTACACACTAGCAAGTGCGGGAAAGGTAGCAATTTGCTGCATATGCTTTTGTGCGTTTTTAGTGCGTTCTGTGCATTTTCTGTGCATTTGCATTGTTCCCGCTCAGGCTTTTTCTTGCTTTTGCGTACGTTTTAATGTGTTTGCGGTTCGCATATATAAACCGCATATGCATTTTGTATGCCTTTTGCAGGCTTTTTTTATGCATTTTATGCAAATCACAAGTAAGTCAACAGGAAGCAGAAATACATTCTAAAGCTTGTTTTTTGTTTTTTTTAAACACATTAAAAAACACATTCAAAATGCATAATAAACGCACTAAAACGCAATACCTCCGCGCCACCATTGACTTTCATTATGTGCGCTTTAGATGCATTTTGGAAAAATATGCAGCAAGACCAGCGTTTTTAAAAACACAAACAACACACACAGGACACAACACACACACACACCTCTGCAACTAGCATGCAGCCAGAACATCTCTGCATCATCTATTTCCCTCCTGATTGCAGGATGCATTTAATAATGTAGCAAGTAGTTTACCCAGGCCACACCCTGAACATTGAAAGCTACTACCATATCAATTTATTCAAGTTATAAAAAATATCCTGGATTTGCATGGTCATAATGCAGTCACGGACCTGTGACAAGCTGTAAAGAGGGAAGTCTCTTCAACTGTAAACGTTGGAAGCTCCTGTCAAAATGAACCACTAATGAGAGAAATAAAGAAGCTGTCAGGGGTGTTACTAGAATCTAAAGCTACGTACACACATATGACAAGGATCGTTCGTTAAAGGGACTCCGAGCTCATCTAAAAAATAAAAGTTGTACTCACCCGGGGCTTTTTCCAGCCCAGTGCTGGTCGGGAGGTCCCACGACGGCGTCCTGGATCCTCTCCTACTCCTCGCTCCGGAATGGCTGACCGGCCGCAGCCCGGGCGACACTCGGCCGAGTCATCACGGCGGCCGGCGTGAAAGTACTGCGCATGCGCGATCAAAGCGTGCATGCGCGGTACTACCACGCCGGCCGCCGTGATGACGCGAGGCGGACGGCGTGTGATGTCAGCCGCGTCATACGCGGAAGGAGCAGCCCGACACTCGGCCGAGTGTTGTCCGGGCTGCGGCCGGTCAGCCATTCCGGAGCCGGGAGTAGGAGAGGAGCCAGGACGCCGTCATGGGACCTCCCGACCAGCACTGGGCTGGAAAAAGCCCCGGGTGAGTACAACTTTTATTTTTTAGATGAGCTCGGAGTCCCTTTAAGAACGACAGACGATCTTTTAATTGACGCAAGAACGACCTAGCTTTTAAAGGTGTGTAACGATCTGATCGTTTGTTAAAAAACGATCTGGAACAACATCACATATTGTTCCTGGAAGTTACATCATAGCAAGTTCCGCCCGCACGTAACGATCGGTTCAAAACGTACGTTACACTGTAAAACTAACGTTACGCATATGACATAACTAAATTTCTATTTCATACTGTCGGTATGTAGTAGAGCATCTAGATAATATAGTGTTGACAAAACATACAAAAATACACTTTGTCCTGTTAAAATAAAAATTATGGTATAATCATGTAGTATACAACGCATCACTGGGCACAATCATAGAACGAACGTTACATCGCGAGGGAAAAATTTAATGTGCTGTCACTATAAAACGAAGTGCGCATGTCTTGCCTGCTATGAATGACCGTTTCTTAACGATGTACTACTTTTGCTAACGATCGTCGTTTAAAAAAATCTGCCAGGACAGATCTTTCGTTTTTAACGATCTTGCTCGTCCATCGTTTGACTTAATGATCGTTGGGTGTTTTTTTTTTAAACAATCGTCGTTTGAAATGAACGGGGAACGATAATTTCAAACGACTATAGACGCATGTGTGTACGCACCTTAAGGATGGTCAATGAAATGCAAATTGTTTGCATGCAAATGTATGCAACTACAAAATTGAACAAATGAACTACACTTTGGCGTGATTCAGTTTGGAAACTCTCAAGCTGCAAACATTTGCATTGAAAATTTACTTAATCCCGCATAAACTCAGAACTATTTGCATCTCCTTGACCTTCTCTACTAGGATCCCAGTAGATGCAGGCACATTTAGGCATAAGGAAAGAGAGCAAAAAAAATGGTCATGGTCATGACAGACTCTGGCCATGACCAAATAAGGTATTTGACCCCTGCCCTCCCACACCTATAAGCAAAGGTTTGGATCAAGCCTCATTTCTCACTAAAGAAAAAAAAATAAGGCCCTAACTACCATACAAACAGTCACGTATGAAAATATAGATAATGTGTTCCACAATATGTACTTCTAGAATCTTAGATCATAATTAGGAAGGAATATTTTTCCAGCAACATAATTAGGAAAGGTCCCCCTAAATAACATAGTTAGCTTGTGTGTACACCTAAATACCATATTTATGCTCTTTAAGATTAATTAATCAGCATATATACTCAAATAACATAACTATGGTAAAATCTTCCATTTATTCTAAGAAGATTTTACCATAAGTGCACCAAGGGACTTCTATCTCTTCTACTTCTGAGACTAACTGCCTGTATATGTGGTATGCTGCTATGTAACACTATAAAAGAAAGTATTCTCTGAGGACTTTACTCTTTACTGCAAGACATATATAGTCAGTGACCACCTAAACAACATGATTAGGATATGTGCACCTTCAAATAACATAATTAACCCTCCTGGCGGTCTATTAAAAACCGTCATCAGGAGTCCCTATCCACCCCTCAGCGCTGCCTGGCCCTGATAGGCCAGGCTGTGCAAGGGGTCTAGGGGGGGAAGCGGCGCGGCGGATAGCGGCAAATCGGCGAGGATCGGTGTGCACACGCAGCTAGCAAAGTGCTAGCTGCGTGTAGCAAATAAAAAATTATGCAAATCGGCCCAGCAGGGCCTGAGAAATCCTCCTGCGCGGCTTACTTCGGGGTTACCGCCAGGAAGATTAAACAGCATGCCCACTTTAGATAACACAATCAACAGAACTGTGCAGCATCTATTCGCCAAGAAAACGGTACTCTCCAAACAATGTAATCATGCAGACTATATGCCTGAAAAAATGAAATGAGACAGAGTGTCCCTACACACACACAAATGTAGTAAAAGCACAAGAATAGTAGTGAAGAAGAAGAGTAGTAAAAGTCACGAAGCACAAGAATAGGCAAAGTGTCCCATTTTCAGGCTGCGTGCCTTAATCCTTGATTTCAAGTGGAGCCTTAAAAATACATCATACTCAAATGATGTTGCACACCCAACCCTGATTGCATATACAGGCTCAGTGCATTTGTGTTTTTTTAATTGTTCCGCTGCCACCTGAGCTGTACAGTAGGAAGCACCGAAGCAGGACTACTTAGATCTGCAGAAGGATCAGGGCACCCTGCTCACTATTAGTTACAGTCATTTTTTATTTATATTGCCTGGCAGCCATGATGAATCTGAGCCTTTAATAAGTTCCAAGTAGTATTGCTCCTGTGTACCAGAACTCATAGGAAAGCAACAAACTAGAACTTTGTTAATCTATTAGATGAGCAAACTGATTGCATCATCGCATGTTTCTCCATGGATTTTGGTACTATTTCTGAATCACTGACCCAGAACTTCCCTGACTCTATGATCGTTATATGCATGAGTCAAAAACTAAGTGAAGTCAAAAATTGAGCCGTGGAAAGGCCCA
The DNA here is from genome assembly GCF_040937935.1 of Hyperolius riggenbachi. Lineage (NCBI taxonomy): Eukaryota > Metazoa > Chordata > Amphibia > Anura > Hyperoliidae > Hyperolius > Hyperolius riggenbachi. The sequence continues at coordinate 45,367,990 of NC_090656.1, forward strand.
CACCCACGTAGGGACAACTGCCTTACGAAGGCACATGCAGAAAAAGCACAAACTGCAATGGGAAGACCACCTGAGGTGGGTCCATCTGACCACAGATGCCAGGTCTGCCAAGCATGGTCATGGCAGGTACATTACTTACACAGCCCATTGGGTCAACCTGGTGACCGATGGCAAGCAGGTAGTATGTGGCTGTGCAGCGGAACTTGTGATACCTCCACGGCTTGCAGGATGTCCTGAAGCAGGCCAGGAAGTTGTGTGGGCATTTCAGGCGGTCTTACATGGCCATGGCACACTTTGCCGACACTCAGCGGAGAAACAACTTGCCGGTGAGACGCTTGATTTGCGATAGCCCGACTCGCTGGAATTCGACCCTGGTTATGTTCGTCCGCCTGCTACAACAGAAGAAAGCCGTCACCCAGTATCTCTACAACTACAGTAGAAGGACGTAGTCTGGGGAGACAGGGATATTCTGGCCTAAGAACTGGTCTCTCATGCGAAATGCCTGCAGGCTCTTGCGGCCGTTTGAGGAGGTGACAAACATGGTGAGTTGCAGGGAAGGCGCCATCAGCAACTTGATGCTTTTTTCCTGGAGCATGCCGTGCGTAGAGTGGTGGATCAAGCTGTGGACGAGCGTGAACAGGAACAGGAGGAAGAGTTGTGGGATCAATTCTCATCAGAACCAGATGTTTCCTCAACACCTGCAGCAGCACAGAGGGGGGAGGAGGAGGAGGAGGAAGAGTCATGTGAGGAAGAGGAGTCAGACTCAGATGATGAGGAAGGTGTTTTTTGGAGGAGGAGGAGGAAGTGGCAGAAGAACAACCGCAGGTGGCGCAGGGGGCTTGTGCTGCTCAATGTTCCCGTGGTATTGTTCATGGCTGGGGGGAGGAGGAGAACTTACCTGACGTCACTGAGCAAGAGGAGGAGGATAGTACGTCTATATCCAAATTTGTGCAGATGGCATATTTCATGCTGTCCAGCCTGTTGAGGGACCCCCGTATAAAAAAAACTCAAGGGGAATGAGCTGTACTGGGTGGCCACACTACTAGACCCTCGGTATAGGCACAAAGTGGCAGAAATGTTATCAACTCACCTGAAGGCAGAAAGGATGCAGCACACACAGAACAAGCTGGCAACTATGCTTTACAGTGCGTTTAAGCGTAATGTCACAGCACAAGGGAATAAAGATACCACTGCCAGTAAACCTCCTCCCATGTCCAAGCAGGCAAGGACAAGACGCTTCAGCAATCTCATGGTGATGTCAGACATGTGGACATTCTTTAGTCCAAAGCCTTGCCTTAGCCCTTCCAGATCCACCCTCCACCAATGCCTCGACCGGCAGGTAGCCAACTACCTGGCCTTAAGTGTGGATGTAGACACTGTGAGCAGCAATGAACCCTTGGACTACTAGGTGTGCAGGCTTGACCTGTGGGGCCAGAGCTGTTCCAATTTGCCATCCAACTTCTGTCTTGCCCTGCCTCAAGTGTCCTGTCAGAAAGGACCTTCAGCGCAGCTGGAGGCATTGCCACTGAGTAGAGAAGTCACCTAAGTCACAAAAGTGTTCAGTACCTGTCCTTTATCAAAATTAATGAGGCCTGGATCCCGGAGGGCTACTGCCCGCCCGAAGACTAAGTCAGTCCCCATACACAGCATCTCTGCCTGCATGCCGTGTGACTGATTGGCTGCCTGCCCCAAGACGCTCCCCACACAACATCTCTGCCTGCAGGCCGCTTGACTGCCTTCTCCGACCACCAACAGGGTCCAGGACACCAGGTGGATTCCTGAATTTTTAAGGCTGCTGCTAGCAGCGGCCGCTATACTAATTTTCTCTGGTGCGTGTACATGCCTGCCTAATTTTTCTGGCTGCAGCGGCGAACCGTTGTAGCCATCTCTAGTCAGGACGTAGTTGACTATTTAACACAGAACACCTCATGTTTCTCAGCTTCCGCACGGAAGCGTGACATATATTCCTCCTCCTGCTCTGATTCTGGCACCCCACTTAACACTCAGTCGGCCGGCACCACCAAAGTGCCATCACCCCAGGGCTCAGCGGTGTGGACATTTTTTTGTGTGTCTTCCTCAGATGAGAGCAATGCCATCTGTACTCTCTGCCACTGAAAATTGAGCCATGGGAAGTCCAAGACCCGCGTTGGGACAACTACCTTACAAAGGCACATGATTACAAAGCACAAACTGCAATGGGATGACTACCTGAGGAAAAGCACACAAAAGCAATTCCACACACCGCAGTGGAAGATACCAGGCCGCAATTTTTTCCATCCCCACACACAGCATCTCTGCCTGCAGGCCGTGTGACTGCCTGCCCCAAGACAAAGTCGCTCCCCACACAGCACCTCTGCCCGCAGGCCGCTTGACTGCCTTCTACCACCAACAGGGTCCAGGACTCCAGGTGGATTCCTGAATTTTTAAGGCCGCTGCTAGCAGCAGCCAGTATACTAATTTTTCTGGTGCGTGTACATGCCAGCCTAATTTTTCTGGCTGCACTGCTGCTGCAACAACAAAACAAAAGGCATGTACATGTGCCAATTCCCTTCGTGATCATTACCTTGCCGCGGTAAAGGGGCTTGCGTATCACAATGAAGCAATGACCGCCGGCTATATGAGTGTCTCGGGGGGGGGGGCAAACCCAAGATAATAAGGTCGTTGCTTCATTGTGGGCAGCTGGACAGTCACTTTTGTTTTCTGTCATTGAGCTATCACAGCCCGGCGACCATATGAGCTGGAAAGCCGCCATCACCTGCACTCTTGTCATGGTGTGCACCAGTCCAGCACGGCCGTCACTACACAAACAGCTGTTTGCAGTCACTGCATATCTTTCACTGCATGTGTGACTGCACATTGCATTATACCTGGCAGTCAGTGCATACCTTACCCTTGAATGAATGGATGGCAGACTTGCCCTCCATAACAGATTGTCATTAAAGGATTTAAAGTTGATTCGTCTCATATACAGCAGGGCCTCGAAAGTCCTCTTGTATTGTTGTTTTTTGTCACTACCTCGGGACTTGCATGCCATGCCTGCTGCCTTCTTTGGATGTGTGGCGGTAGCTGTTTCTCAGGCTCCAACTCCGGACCAGGATCGAACCCTGATTCCCCGGCTATTACCCGTCGTCACCATGGTACTGAGAAAGTACCATCAAAAGTTTCACACAGTTGAATAAATGGTAGACTTGCCCTGCATAACAGATCCTCGTTACAGGTACTGAACAGCCAGCAGAAAAAGTAATTTAAAAAAATAGATGTAAGCTTTAACTATGGTAGAGAAAGAACCATCGAAAGTTGATAAGGCAGTCAGACATTACCTGACATCACTCAGCCATCTCGTCATGGTGCGCACCAGTCCAGTACGGCTGTCACTACACAAACAGCTGTTTGCGGTGTGTTACACAGTGAGTTTGGTCTGTCAGTGTGAAGCAGTACACTAATTACACTACCTGATTGATGTATACACATGCAAGATGTTTTAAAGCACTTTAGACCTCCAATTTAGCATGCAATGTGATTTCTGCCCTTAAAACGCCGCTTTGCTTCAAATCCAAATTTTTCCCCGGGACTTTTGGCATCTATCCCACTCCCCCCGGCAAAAACTCACATGTTAGACCCCTTGAAACATCTTTTCCATCACTTTTGTGGCCAGCATAAATGTTTCTAGTTTTCAAAGTTCGCCTCCCTTTGAAGTCTATTGCGGTTCGCGGAAGTTCGCATGTTCGCGAACGTTTGCGGAGGTTCGCGGTTTGCGAACCGAAAATCGGAGGTTCGGGTCATCTCTAATCATTATATCATAATTTTTTTTTCGCTTCAGTGTCTCTTTAAGATACCTAGTGATAAGCATAATGACCTAATTATGATTAAGCAAAATTTCACGTAATCCTCGAAATTACGATTATGGCTGTAATCGAAATTTCGCAAATTCCACGCAATTAAGCAAACATTCGTGTTATTGGGGAATTCCGTAATTACAATCGTTTTTCATAATTACAATTGTTTATGTAACACAAACAAATTAGAATTTTTGGAAATGTGTCCGATCTTGAAATTGTGTTCCAGTCCAGAGCCTCCTAATACATTTAAAGCAACAGCACGTGCAGGGACTTTTGCATTATCAGATATTGCAAGGCCCACAACCAAGTGTCTCAGCATGCATGACCACTAAGTGCACCTTGACAAAGAGCACCTGTCTTAGAAGTATATTGGTAGGTGAACAGAGGCGCCAGAAGGACAAAAGTACATACAATTTTTAAAAAAATTGCTGGGAGGAAGTGGTGGACTCACCTCCGTTAAAGCAGACAACAAGGACTGTAAATATATAGATATACACATTTATTGATAATACCCCAAAGATGCAACCCGTTTCACAGGCACAGCCCACTTCTTCAGGCAATAAGCAGGGGATAAACAACAGCAATTCAGTTATAGCAAGCAGAGCGCCTCTGTGTCTTAGAAGTGGCTGCAGGTAGAGCCTCCTAATACATTTAAAGCAACAGCACATGCAGGGACTTTTGCATTATCAGATATTGCAAGGCCCAAAACCAAGTGTCTGAGCATGCATGACTACTACGTGCACCTTGACAAAGAGCACCTGTCTTAGAAGTAGTGTTGGGCGAACACCTGGATGTTCGGGTTCGGGTCCGTTCGCCGAACATGGGCCAGATGTTCGGCATGTTCGGCCCGAACCCCGAACTCCCCCGAACATCCCGCTTTTGGGGGCCCTATGGGGTCGCAGGCATAAGGGGGGAGCATGCCCAGAAATTCCCCCCACCCCCTCCGCTAGCGCTCCCCCCTCTGCCCGCTTTCCCATACAAAAATTTTCCGTAAAGTTCAATAGTACCTTCAGTGGCTGGCTGGCACTGTGGTGTGAGTGAGTAGGAGGAGTCCGAGTAGGACGCGTTGAGGCCGGGCAGCGGGCGGTTCAGCGGTAGTACCCTTGTGGTACGTCCGCCCTTTCTCTGACCTCACGTCCTCTACGTGATGACGCATACGAGGGTACGCGTGATGCGTACCCTCGTATGCAGAGGACGTGAGGTCAGAGAAAGGGCGGAAGTACCACAAGGGTACTACCGCTGAACCGCCCGCTGCCCGGCTTCAACGCGTCCTACTCGGACTCCTCCTACTCACTCACACCACAGTGCCAGCCAGCCACTGAAGGTACTATTGAACTTTACGGAAAATTTTTGTATGGGGAAGCGGGCAGAGGGGGGAGCGCTAGCGGAGGGGGTGGGGGGAATTTCTGACCCCCCCCCCGCGACCGGGGCATGCTCCCCCCTTATGCCTGCGACCCCATAGGGGGGCAGTATTCGGCCGAACAGGGCCCTGTTCGGCCTGTTCGGCTGGGCATTGAGCTGTTCGGGCGAACCCGAACTAAAAAGGCCGAACACCATGAGGTGTTCGGCCGAACTCGAACATCACCCGAACAGGGTGATGTTCTGCAGAACCCAAACAGTGGCGAACACTGTTCGCCCAACACTACTTAGAAGTGGCTGCAGGTACAGCCTCCTGATGCAGTTACAGTGACAGCACGTGCAGGGACTTTTGCATTATTAGATATTGCAAGGCCCAAAACCAAGTGTCTCAACATGACAGCTAAATGCACCATGGCAAAGAGCACCTGTTGTAGAAGTGGCTGCAGATAGAGCCTCCTGACAGTATGTTCAGGGACCTTTGCATTATCAGTAAATAAATGAGTGACTTTCCTAAGTTTAGTCATTACCTAAATGTGCATAATTACTATTAGAAACTAAATTACGTCCATTTTCGTAACTAAAATAACTTTGTTTAGATAGAAAACATGAAATTACAAAATTTCATGTTAAACACGAAGTTACGCCAAATTGCAAAATTATGAAACCGAAATTTTTCTTATGGAATTCTGAATTACAGTATGTATAGCAACTTACGAAATCATGAATTTGTGTCGTAGTTGCAAAATTCACGTCCGTAATTAAGAAAACACGAAATTACGAATATTCGCCTCAACACTAAAGATACCCTCTAGAAGGAACCAAAGATGGCAGCCTCCATAACCCTCACACTATACCCTGGATCAGCTCACATGAAGCCAGTGAATAAACATAACACCTCCAAATAAAGCAGCGATAGCAGGTTCCATCTATACTTTATTTTGAGATTAAGTCCCACAGCCACACTGTACGAGACTGGCATTATCATGGCTCTTGGGCAAATCGTCATGCTGGCTATGTAAAATCAACAATATCTGCTTATTAACGGTGTTATGTACTGTATATCCACTGGTTTCATGTAAGTTCAACTTAATTATTTATTTATTTACTATGTGATTATTATATGATGTGGCTGTGATGTCCTCACATATGTTAACCACTTCACCCCAAAGGGTTTTTTACCCTAACAGACAAGAGCGATTTTCACCTTTCAGTGCTCATCCCTTTCATTTGCCAATAGCTTAATCACTACGAATCACAATGAAATGATCTACATCTTGTTTTTTTTCACCACCAATTGGGCTTTTTGGGGTTGATATTTGTTTTCAGTAATTACTATATTTTCTATGCATTTTAAAGGGAAAAACAAGGAAAAAATACACTATTTCTCCAATTTCATCCCCTATAGTTTTAATATAAACACTGCTACTGTACATAAAACCCACACATTTTATCTGCCTATTTGTCCTGGTTATCACAAGATTTTCAATTATGTCCCTAGTACAAAGTATGGTGACAATATATTATTTGGAAATAAAGGTGTATTTTGTTTGTGCACATGCGCACAGCGGCAGCAGCATTGATTGACTCATAAAAGCGTCCTGGAGCCGTTAAGAGGCTCTAGCAGGACGTTTTTATAAGTCAGCTTGTCATTAAGTGGTTAATCACTTGATGGAGAGAACCACCATATTTTTCCCCTCTTGCCTTTAAAACAGCTCTGAATAAGAGAGGTGTCATTATTTATCTAGTCAGGTGGCATACAAACTAGGCTGCCTTTTTAACCCCAAATTTTATGTATTCATCCAGACTTGCTGTCTAAACTTTTATTTTTTTTTACCTTGTTCTGCAAAACTGAAGTTCACCCTCTGGCCAAATCTGCACAGGTCAGAACTGTCTCAGCTCGTTATACGTGTCATTAGTCATTGCATATTACTGGCCCATATTCCGTAGTATGGCATTCCTCCTTGATCAGGTGTCAACATTGGATATGGATTTTTACGTTTTCTCGCTCGCTGCTGTCAGTGACTAATGGCTGTGTGTCCTCCCTGCCAGCAACTTACACACTTTACATGGAAATAAAACTATGAGTAAGAAGTAATATCTATGTAACTTTTTCCCCCCAACATCTTTTTTTAGGAACCCGGTGGTCAAAGAAATGATAGCTTGGCTGAAAATTACAGCATGTAGCTGGGAGAGGTGATTAAAAGCCAAATAATTGCAGCTGTCACGTTGCAGTTTCGGTCATGAAGTTTGGTGATATACATGGCTCGTTTGATGGATTGCTTCGTTCCGTCTATGACAGCGATACCTTACAATCATGAATACATCTGCAATATTTTACCTAGAAGTGGATTTCCCTCACGTCCCATCTCCGCTTTTAAGACGTGTCATTCCCTGATCCTTTCTGATTTACCATACCTCATTTTACTTTTTTGAAAACCATTAATTATCAGGGTAGATTATATTCTGTTATATATTATGTTCACTTTTGGCTTTCCTTTTTCCCTTGGCATATACAGATGTCTGTCTGGCCACTCAAGACTGTCTATATTTTTTGGATGCTCTGCTGCCCACAAGCAAGTCTTTTTTGGACTGTGCAAACAGTTCTCTTTTCAAGTTCAAATGAAAACTGCTTTGAAAGTTCTGCTGTGAACCTAGAAGACGTATTGCCATCTTTATGGCATCATCATGCATAATGCGGCAAAGTCATAGCACATTGTACAGCGCTACTACACTAACCTAGAGCTGGAGGCAACCTAAGAAAGTGCATAGGGCTAGGGGGATGGTCACCTTTTCCCTCCCCATTTCAGAACCCATCCCCCCCCAACCCTCATGTTGCCCTATATCTCAAATTGTAGAGTAGTTCAGGGGAGATACTTTACTTGCTCCAGGGGCAGGTCAGGTTTATGCTTCCCTCCTGTTCTAACTGCAGCTTGGCGCCGTGTAGCTTCATATGGCTTATGGTTCCTCATGCATATACCATGTGACATGCAGAAACAACAGGAACCGTACTCTGGTATGAGACTTCACAATGTTCGGTTGGGATGGAGCAGTAAAGTGAGGGGAGATTGCCATTAGAATTTGCAGATCTAAGTCAAATCAGGAGGGAAAAGGGAACAACTGAGGTTGTCTCTTTAAGTGGTTGGGTTACTTGTTCTTGGGCCACATGGTATAAATATGGGGAACCTAATACATTTTAGAAATGGCCCAAACCTCTGATTTTTGGTTCTCGAACCTGGTTCGCGAACATCCGCAAAAGTTCGGTTCGTAGCGAACTTCCACGAACCGCAATAGACTTCAATGGGGAGGCGAACTTTGAAAATCAGAAAAATGTATGCTGGCCACAAAAGTGATGGAAAAGATTCACCAGTTTCAATGGGTCTAACACCAGGAGGGGGGCATGGCAAAGTGGGATAGACGCCAAAAGTCCCGGGGAAAAATCTGGATTGCACGCACAGCAGCTTTTTAAGGGCAGAAATCACATTGAATGCTAAATTGCAGACCTAAAGTGCTTTAAAACATCTTGCATCAATCAGGGAGTGTAATTAGAGTACAAGCAAGAAGTTTTAAACCAGGATGATACCATTTATTCACACTGACACACCAAACTCACTGTGTAACACACCGCAAACAGCTGTTTGTGTTATGACGGCTGTGCTGGACTGGTGCGCACCATGGCGAGAGTGCAGGCCGTGGCGGTTTTCCAGCCCACATGGTTGCCAGGCTGAATGACAGAACAGTGGCTGTCCAGCTGATCAAATTTGGTCTGTCCACAGTGAAGCAACGACCTTATTATCTTGGGTGTGCCCCCCCCCCCCCCAAGACACTCATTTAGCCGGCGGTCATTGCTTCATTGCGATACGCAAGCCCTTTCACCGCGGCAAGGTAATGATCACGAAGGGGAATTGGCACATACTGAGGCGCTACTCCTGCTCCTGCTGAGATTCTGTTTGTCCCCACATTTATTGCCTGATGAAGCAGGCGTGGCCTGCGAAACGCATTACACTTTTGGGGTACTTTATAATAAATGTGATTACTATTATACAGACAGTCTTTCGTGTCTGCTTTATAGAGGTAAGTCCACCGCTTCCTCCAAGAAAATTTTAAAGGTTTTATCCACTTTTACCCTGCTGGCGTCTCTGTTCCCTATTTGATGATGTTACTGATGGTTCACTGCGACCCCATTGGTGCACCCCATTGCCTCAGGTAAAAATATCCCATCTCCCCGGAGAAAGTCCTACTAGCAGGTGCACACAGATACTCATTCATTGCTGGTGGTAGAGCCAACACAACATAAGCAACGTCGAATTCCATCTGAAGGGCAAATGAGGTGAATGAGGTGTCTCACAGGCATTTTGTATAACTGCTGAATGGCAGCAAGACGAGCCATGGCCATCTAGGATCGTCCTAACATACGGGTTACTTGTCTACGAAACATTACACAATCAGATTTAATAAGTGTGCCATGCAAGGCAGGTGAGTAAATTTTCCATTTTTTAGTGAACATAACAGATTGGTACCACTGTTACCACTGGCGTAACAATAGGGGATGCGACCCCTGCCGTCGCGGGTGCAGCGCCGGCAGGCTGAACACATTACCTCCTTCTCGCCGGAGGTCTTCCGATCTCTAAGAGCAACTTCCTGTTTACACAGGAATTTGCATGAAGCTCTTACAGATCGGAAGACTTCCAGCGAGAAGGAGGTAATGTGTTCAGAAATTATTTCAAAATAGCTTGCGCTCAGTCCATACATCCAGGGGTCGACTTGCTCGTAAAGTGTCTCTCCTGGGCACAGATACACCTCAAAAAAATATAAACACAAGGCAGATAATAGTGCAGACTGCTAAATAAGGCAGACACCTCTCTGGTGTAGATACAAGACAGGCTCACACTACTTGTGAAGGTATGGGGGCGGGGACCACCACCACCGACTAAGCACAAACTCTCCCCTCCACTCTGATATCCCCCCTGCTCACCGTCAGCACATCAAGTGAAAGCCTGGCAGGGTCATCAGAGATCAACCTTCTGCTTAGTCTCCTTAATCACAGGTATTTATCCCACTCAGTATCCGTATCTCCTATGTCTCCTCAGAGCAAAACACAAAGAATGCCCATGTGTAAAACCATAACATTTAATATCTTAAAAATAAAAGTAATGCGCATACATCACAACAAAGTTTAAAAGCATGTCACAAGCATACTACCGATCTCCCACTCCAGGGCCACGGCTCGGCTCGTCTCTACCTCTCCCAGCGCGTCCGGCGTCTCACACGCTCGTTGTCCTCCTCGCTGCTCCAAGCCACGCCCTACCGGTTTCGTCACTATGCGTGACTCCTCAGGGGCTGATTGAGCATGCGTCAAGAGGACTATTATATGTTCTCAACCCTCTTAAGGGCGGAAGTGCACACTCGGACTACAGCCCGCCTCCACTTCCGCCCTCACCCTAATGGTTCCTGGCTTGCTGCTAATCACATGACCACCAGGTCGTAGCGCAAGCCAGTTAGCGATCCCTCTAGCTTAATCACCTCCCCCCTTCCATCTGCCGTACCGCCCCTATTCCCCATGGCAACGTTGCAGGACGCCTCCCCTCAGCAGAACCGCAACGTAGCCTACTAACATTAACCGTTTCAGCCGCGTCCTACATCCAGATGGGTGATCGGCTTACAGTATCATGTTAAACCTTTAGGGGCATTGCCACTTCATTACATACAAGCTAGCCTGACCCTAATATAGCCATACTGTTAAAGTTACGCACCATCACTATCTCTTATAAAAAATCAAAGATAAAAAACCCGTTGCATTTCGCTCCCTCAGTACATCAGCTCTATAGAGATAAGTTGGCTCCATAGGGATATGTGCCTACAATTTTAAGGCGTCTGCATACCTACAAGTATCTATACAGTTATTATTTTTTACCTCATAGAGGATCTACGGACATATATGGATGCCATATATATTCTTTGGGCGTCCATATCCAGTATCATAATCTCTCATCATGTATCGTATATTGCATTAATTGTCAGTCCGGCTATTTAATTAGCATCATTACCATCCCTGCGCTCATTAATCACAGAGTGTATATGCAGCCAGTTAGTGCCATCACAACTCTGTCAGAGTAAGACAGCACTCAACAAAGTCCCCCATTCTTAACTCTCAAGTGATAGGGCAGTCCACCTCCCATCAGTACTTAGGGGTTATTATCCCTTAAAGGGGTCATAGGTGAATATGGGTACCATGTATCCCATTTCACACTTAATAACTTGATACATTTAATTAATTTTTTATTATCAATTACCATTGAATCTATAAGCATTCTCAGGGAGTTAGTATTCAATTGCTACCAGCAATAACCAATTTTTTATACTACTGATGTAGGGCAAAGGTGTCCCTAACGAGGATGATCATATTCAGTCGTTGGTAAGGAAACAATTTATATCCAATTCGATGTTTAATCCCTCCGGGTGCATCGTTTTTAGTGTATAAATCCACTTTGTTTCAGATTGGCACAATTTGCGCAGTTTGTGGCATCCCCTCCAATTCAGTTGTATTTTCTCGATTGCACACGCCTTTAGATGTTTCGGATTACAACCATGTTTTATCCTAAAGTGTTTGGACACGCTATGATTTTCATGTCCCTTTGTAATTTTATAGATATGTTCCCCCACCCTTTCCTGCAAAGATCGGGTGGTTCTTCCTACATATCTATATCCACAATTACACCAAAGTAAATATACCACGTGGTTGCTCCTACAGGTGATAAGTTGTTCAATCTTGTATTCTTTTGTATCACCCTTGGCCATAAATGTATTTGTCTTCGTCATGACTCCCATCTTACAGGCCTTACAGTCTCTACAAGGGAAGAAACCTTTTAGTCCCCTGTTAATATTCTCCTTATTACTTGGGGGGTCCACACAACTTGGGACCAACCTGTCCTTTAGGTTCAGTGCCCTTCGATATATGAATTTTGGGTACTCAGGTAGTACCCTTCTCAGTTGTACATCACTCGTCAATACTGACCAATTCCTCTTAATGATTTTCTCTACAGCTCTATGCTGTTTGGAAAAATCAATATAGGGTGAGGGCGGAAGTGGAGGCGGGCTGTAGTCTGAGTGTGCACTTCCGCCCTTAAGAGGGTTGAAAACATATAATAGTCCTCTTGACGCATGCTCAATCAGCCCCTGATGAGTCACGCATAGTGATGAAACCGGTAGGGCGTGGCTTGGAGCAGCGAGGAGGACAACGAGCGTGTGAGACGCCGGACGCGCTGGAAGAGGTAAAGACGAGCCGAGCCATGGCCCTGGAGTGGGAGATCGGTAGTATGCTTGTGACATGCTTTTAACCCTCCTGGCGGTACAAAAAATTCCGCCAGGAAGGAGCGCAGCAGTTTTTTTTTAAACTTTTTTTTTTATATTATGTAGCGAGCCCAGGGCTCGCTACATGATAGCCGCTGCTCAGCGGCATCCCCCCGCCCACTTTGATCACCATCGGCGATCTCCGATCAGGAAATCCCGTTCTTTGAACGGTATTTCCTGGAGGGCTTCCCCCGTCACCATGGCGACGGGGCGGGATGACGTCACCGACGTCACCGACGTCGGGACGTCATTGGGAGTCCCGAACCACCCCTCAGCGCTGCCTGGCACTGATTGGCCAGGTAGTGCACGGGGCCACGCTGCGTGACGTATAGCGGCGATCGTGCGCGGGGCGGCGGCGATCAGTGTGCTGACGCAGCTAGAAAAGTGCTAGCTGCGTGCAGCAAAAAAAATTTAAACAAATCGGCCCAGCAGGGCCGGAGAAAACCTCCTGCGCGGCTTACCCCGAACTACGTTCGGGGTTACCGCCAAGGAGGTTAAGCTTTGTTGTGATGTACGCGCATTACTTTTATTTTTAAGATATTAAATGTTATGGTTTTGCACATGGGCATTCTTTGTGTTTTGCTCTGAGGAGACATAGGAGATACGGATACTGAGTGGGATAAATACCTGTGATTAAGGAGACTAAGCAGAAGGTTGATCTCTGATGACCCTGCCAGGCTTTCACTTGATGTGCTGACGGTGAGCAGGGGGGATATCAGAGTGGAGGGGAGAGTTTGTGCTTAGTCGGTGGTGGTGGTCCCCGCCCCCATACCTTCACAAGTAGTGTGAGCCTGTCTTATATCTACACCAGAGAGGTGTCTGCCTTATTCAGCAGTCTGCTCTATTATCTGCCTTGTGTTTATATTTTTTTGAGGTGTATCTGTGCCCAGGAGAGACACTTTAGGAGCAAGTCGACCCCTGGATGTATGGACTGAGCGCAAGCTATTTTGAAATAATTTCTAAACTGGACTGGTAACTGTATATAGCGCGCACCACCTACTATTGACCACGTTTGATCCTTAGCGCTGTAATACTGTGTGTACGATTTTGGAGGTAATGTGTTCAGCCTGCCGCCGCCGCCGCTGCCTCTTCTGCACGCTGCCACCAATGATTGCAGGAGGGGAGCGCTGAGAGGGGGCCTGAGGTGAGGGGGGGGGGATATCCCCCTTCCCCACCAATCTGTCACACTCTCCTCTTATGCTGCAAACCCTCTTGCCCCCCAAAAGTCCCTGAGTGGGCCCTGGGGGGAAGGGCCTGGGGGCCCGGGGATTTCTAGGTACGCCTCTGACTGTTACAGACGGCTTTACCAATACTGAGGTTATGTGGGGTCAGTCACTTATCAGTCTGTGTCTGCAGAGCGGACAGCAGTGCAGGTCTGGCGTGGCATTTTGCTTCTAGGCACAACATCCACAACATAGCATGACACCATCACACCTGCATAGTGGAACAGACACTGGGGAGCTTGGGGGGAACAGTGGAAGAGGAAGGAGCAGTGGAAGAGGAGGACTCAGACGAGGAAGTCCCTCTGAACTCTCCTCCTCCTGTTCCTCTCTTGTGGGCATCCATGATGCACCCATCACCACATCATCATTGCCCTCATTGCTTCTAGTTTTAAGCTCGCAGTAGGGTGCAGCAGCAGGGACATCGCACCTTGTGGTGAACTGGGGACTTTCTCCTGAGTGTCTGCCTTGCCTCTTTCTTTCATCCAATAGCAGCAACGCTTGCACATCACCTTTGTCCATCAATGCCTGGGTAAAAAGCTCCTCTGAGCAATCCTATTCATTTGGAGGGGCTGCTGTAGTGGAGAAGGTGATGTTGCCCTTGACCACAGCAGAGGAGGATGAGGGAATATTGGCAGCAGAAGAGGTAGAGGAGGTGGAATTCTGAGTGAGCCACTCAAACATCTCTTCTGCATTTTGGGATTCACATACGCCACAGCCACCGGATGATGCATTACCATGACCCCTAGTACCTCCAAGCTTTAGCCTGCCTTTGCCTTTCAAATTGCCTTTGCCTTTGCCTTTCAAAGTGACCACCCAAGGGATGTTTTTACAAATCTACTATTTATTTTTTTTAGAGGGGGGGGGGGGGGGGGGATGGACACGAAGATCACCTATAATACACAGTACGGTCACACAGATGTTCATGTGACAGGGTAACAGTACCCATTGATCACACAGCAGGCAGTGAACAGCAGAAAAGGTATTGTCACAAATGTCTGTGACACACGTTTTATTGGTTTGTTTGGCACAAAAACAGCCTATCTCTCACTGTCCCTTTCTCTGCAGCAGCACCTCTCCCTATACTGACAAATGCAGAATGAAAATGGGTGCTGGGATGGCACTACAGGAAGGTACAGGGTGGGCGGAATGGATTGTATCATTCGCGCTCCTTGTGAGTATCGTATGTTTGAACGTGTTTGGCAGTGGCGTAGCTAAGGAGCTGTGGGCCCCGATGCAAGTTTTACATTGGGGCCCCTTAAGCACTCTATACATAACAATAGATATGGTGCACCAAAACCTGCCAATGGCAACTACAGTGTCAGAGGTGCAAGAAGGGGATGGGGAACAGTTTGTTAATGATTCCCACTATTCAAAGGACCAATAGAAAGCTAATACTGTGGTTGAGGGAGGGCCCTTCGGGGCCCCTCTGCCCCAAGGGCCCCAATGCGGTCGCTACCTCTGCACCCCCTATTGCTACGCCCCTGGTGTTTGGCCATACATATACAATACATCCTCACTATGACTAAGGGCAGATGGTAAGCCCGATACGCGTCAGTTGATTCTGTGATTTTATTGCACATTATTTTGTGGATTTTTCAATAAAGAACAGACATTTTTTGCATCAGCCAAATCTGGTTTATGGATCATCCTTTTTTCTACATGTGTATTTTGGCTTGGCTTGCCGAGATCCTGCACCGATTGGAGTGAGTAATTAGGGGGTAGAGCGTACATGAACGTCTTGTTTGCACATCCTCTCTAGGCATCCGTCCATCTTGCTGCTACCAAGTTTGCTGTGTACAGCCCGGAGGATTGATGTAGTTAGACGGTAGTGTGCATCTGGGCATGATGCATAAAGCTGCGTGGCGGAAAATTTTCACTTTTCCCTATTTCCCATGCACTTTCACTGCAAGACCATAAATAAAACAAACAAAAAAAACCTATATTTTCCTCCATTGCCATTAGTGGTATTTGGATCTAGGGGCCACCAAATCTCACATTTCAGAGCAAAATAAACATCATTAATTACGGAGGGGAGGAGTTGCGCATACATATGCCAAGCCTCCCCGCCATGGCGACGAGCTTTCTCCCCGCCATGGAATCCATCTAGAGGTCTATGATGATGCGCAATTTGCGGGAAACAATTGTCAACCATCCTTTGTCTTTATGAGCTGTACAGCAACCAACAAACGGTGATGTATGAACATCTATACCGTCATTAATACTGATGCGGATGTCTAAGGAGTATAGTCTGCTTATATCAATTAGTGCCCACGGATGCCCTTTTTTGATGTTACAAGTTGATACGTGCTGTTTACTTGGAGGCACAGTTGTCATGCAGAGTACCTATACATCAAAGCAAGCAAAGTTCTATGTTTGAAGTACTTTACCAGCCATCTGAGTGCGAGGGCTTAGACTGTTTTTCTTAATCTCTACATAAACATCATTAATTGTCATTAAACCAAATGCATGCAGATTTGAACAATATACAAGTTAGTGTTAGTAGTCCCGAGGTATTTCTGTATAGCCACTCCAGGGCAAGCATTCCATCAATTATGAGCAATGATGCAGATCAGAGGCAAAGCTATCTAAAGCTAGGTACCCACACGAAGACTGCAGAAGATGGATCGGGGAACTTCCGTCACTAACCATCCAACAAATGCTTGTTCCCTGATCCATCTTCTGCAGTGGGTACAAAGAACAGAACATCATGGGTGCAACACGATCGCGGTACTCTTGTGTGGAAGTCTATGGTTATCAAAAAAAAATTGCTGGAAAAATTGCATTGTGGGTACTGGCCATTAGGAAAGCACAGAGGTATGTTCACTCTAGATCCACATACCTTTGTGTGTCATCCATTCCTCTCATCGTTCCCATAATCAAATTTTAAAATGTTCAGAAAGGGCAGGCTTACTGTGATGTCCCCCCCCCCATTACCCTCCCATTCCCTCCTCTTCCCCACCCTATTTACTTCCTGTCTGAAAATTTGACTTCAGCCAAAAGTCAGATCTTTCATTGAATGATTTTGGTGGCCTGGGCCCAGAGGTAACAAAGAGAGGACACTGCACAGAGGTATGTGGCTCTACCATAAGTATACCTCTGTGCTTAGCTTAGGTAGCTTTGCTTCGGGTCAGGTATCCTTTAAAGTGAATGGGAATCATTTAAAAAAAAAAAAAAACAGATACTTTCCTAAGGAGAGGTAAGGCTCTGGGTCCGATAGAGCCTTCCTGTTCCTCTCCTGGTTGCAGCACTGGCTCCCCTGTAGCACTATTCGACCAATCTGGTCAAATACTGCTATGTCAGCTGCCGAAGGTAGGCTTCGGAGGTCTTGGGGAGCCCAAGTGCTCCAGAAGACTGGCCACTCCATAGAGTGCCCTCTCTCGTGCAGTCAGCGTGCGCGGTATGGAGCCGCCTGTCTTAGGGAGGACTTGGCTCACGAAGACTTCCCAAGTCCCCGGTGGTGGGGAATTCCAATGGAGAAGCTAGCGCTGCACCGAAGGCACCGGGAGAGGAGTGGGAAGGCTCTATAGAACCCAGAGCCTTTCCTCTGTTTAGGTAAGTATTTGGCTTTTTTTTCTTCTTTTTAGAAATCGATTTCCAATGACTTTAAGAAGACGTGCTTGCCAGTTTTGATTGAACCTGGTAATATGCAATCACTAACTGTGATAATGCTGCTGCTAGACTTTAGTTAAGCTTTAGATCCGATTCTTCTGACGGGTGTTTCTGTGGTTCACATTACATTTTACAAGTAATAACTCTATGTGGAATTTTTAATTTGGAGCTCTGTGAAAGAACACATTATGGGCCAGCCTGAATACTGTGCCCAATGGGCATGAAGTTGGTAATCAGGAGAGTGACGTTCTATAGCTTATTGTTAGAAGACAAACAAGTTCTTATTAAAAAGAAAACTAGGTGAGGACAAGGGGCACATTTTCTAGGCCTGTGCATAAATGGAAAAGAACACAATACTCAGTATTTATTGTTCTGTGTGAATGCTGAATCTGCATTTTATGTATTTTAATATACATTATGCTGAAACAATGTCCTCGATCCCTCTAGGTCGAAGCCGTGAGAAAATGATGGACGATATAAGTAAGAATAGACAAATGTGACCACTGGAGTTCCTCCTCTTCCTCTTACAGTTACTGCCGATGTCTACTGGGATAAAAGCAAACCTGAAGTGAAAACAAACATATAAGATGAATAACTAAACAGTGACACCCCCCCCCCCCCCCCCCGGCACCAATGGGGATTGGCTGATGCTGGATAAGTGTAGTTTCTAGTTGCTTGAGAATCAATGTTGAAAATAGGCCTAGCTAAAAAACACAACCCCACACTGTATACTCACCATAAACTATATATTAATGTTGACATAAAGTAATTATAAATAAATTATGACAAAGGGTTATTTAAGTCAAAATTAAAAATGAGTTTAAAGAACAACTAACAAAGAAGCTGTTCTTCTGTAAACCCCACATACCTATAGAGCTTTTAGCCAGCAACAATAGAAAGCTTTTCAGAGGTCTCTCATCACAGCCTGTGTAAAAAAAAGCCTTGTTTACCAGCTGTTTTTAAGAATTTGTGACACCATCAGGCTAGAGGCTAGAGTTATACCATGTAGCTAGGTTCTACTTCTCCGACACTATTCACAGGGGAATGATTTACTGTTTGCCTTTTTTTCTCACAGACGGACCTGTACTGTACTTTTGTAAAGAAGGACCTGTACTCCCCCCCCCCCTCCCCCATTCAGAATGAGCTATTCCTGGCTGTAAACTGTTTACTTTACACTGCAAGGCAGAGAGAAAGAGAGAGAGAGAGAGAGAGAGAGAGAGAGAGAGAGGAACACACGCAGCTGCAGCTGATGATTATTTACACACATTTGAAGCTATATTTCTGCTTTCTATCATTCTGAACATATTCCAGTCACAATATTAGAGCCAGTGAATATTTTTTAGGTATGCTGGATGTTCTGGACACAGTTCTCCATAGTAATGCCCATGGTGAAAACTGTTCTCTGTAAATGTCATATTTTCGTCACATAAAACATGAAAAAAAGCCTTTGTATTGCTATTTGCTAGTAATTACTGAAAATATATGAGGTATTTAGAATTCTAGGTGACTTTGATAGATGTCCTTTAACTTACCTGGGGCTTCTTGCAGCCCCCCCTCAGTGATCCTGTGCCCATGATGTCTGTCCGGGTCTGTCGGCCCCAGCAAAGCTGTCTGGTTGCCACCAGTCAGCAGCTACTGCGCATGCATGGCCTTGAGCCACATGCACCCTGATTGCTCTCCAGCCAAGAGCACTCTGCACAGTAGCGATTTCGCATACTGAATATGCGCAGAATGCTCCCGGCCACAGGAGCACAGTGAGGAGGCTCATGGTTGGCCAGCTATATCGGGGTTGCCGCTGCTTGCCGGAGAGACTCGGACAGATGTTGTGAACACAGGATGACTCCAGGGGGCTGCAAGAAGCCCCAGGTAAAATAAACGAATTTTTAATTTTGACTTTAGATGTAAAACAACTTAGTACTGAGGAAGCTAAAGTGCAAAACAAAAAAAAAAAAACTTTAAAATTGTTCATACATTGAACACTTTATTAATTGGATATTAGGATTGCTGTTGGCCAGGGAAATAATTAGGGTTAAGAAGGTCATACACTTCGGAGCAGTGCTTTTCAGCGCAGGTAGATTTGGGCGCAGCTGGCGCCACCATAGACTATAATAGGAATTACAGCTATAGCACGCTCAATGAGTAAGTTGCTTTTAAAGCACAATAATTCGGCCTCGAGCGATCGCTGTAAGCCGATAGCCGAATTACATCATTCCCCACTATCCATGGCGGCCTGGAGGGGGAATAGTAATTAACACGGCCTGGACTTGTGCAGAAGCAGGATCAGCCATATACCGGCTGTGTCCTGCGCCCAAGTCTACCGGCGCCAATTTCAAGTGTATGCATACACTTACCAATTTTTCCCAAAGATATTCCGCACACTTACTGTGATTGAATCTGATAGAAATCGATGCCACAAATGATGCCTGCTTGATCAATATAAAATCAATATACTTGGTTACACCAAATGGAAGATATAAGCTTTGGGTTCAGTAGGGTGGCCGGTAGTAGTTTTCTGGCTGACCAATGTGCATAGTGTTGGCAGCGGAGCTTACATTCCCCTGTCAAGAGGCTTGGCATATATGTACATGCCACTTGTCCTCTAGAGTTCGGTCTCTAGTATTTGTCATGGGATACAGGCGATGGCAGAGTCAGCGGGAGAAGAGAAGAGACACGGAGGAGTGGTACTTGACAGCAATGTAAAGAAGACTCGGGCTGGCAGACAGGTGAATGTAAGCTCTGATGCCAACACTCTGCACGGCTGGGGGGTGGGGTTTGCACAAAGATGGGGAGACCAGGGGGGCCTGGAAGACAGTAGTGATTCCATAAATCTTAGGCAGCATGGTGGCGTAGTGGTCCTCCTGGTTCAAATCCCAGCCAGGGCACTATCAGCACAGAGTATGTATGTTCTCCCATGTCTACATGGGTTTTCTCCAGTCAGTCCAGTTTCCTCCCAAATCCCAAAAATATACAGTTAAATTAATTGGCTTGTGGCATGTCTGGCTCGCAGAAACGTGGCAGCTCTGTCTCTGATTGTCAGAAACATGGCAGCTCTGGCTCTCAGAAACGTGGCAGCTCTGGCTCTCAGAAACGTGGCAGCTCTGGCTCTCAGAAACCAGCAGTTCTGGCTCTCAGAAAGGAAGTGGAGACAATGATGGACCTGGTTACATTGCGTCCGTCTTCTCATCATCGCTGAATAAAATCAGAACAGCTAATGTATTTATTGCCTTGCCTGTATTAAATGTATACAAGTCATGTCACTTCTCCCCTTAATAGTCAAGTGTGCAGAAAAAGTGAGTCGCAGCTCCCTCCTGGTACAACAAAAGCCAGATGCAGAATAACTAAGTGAGAAAATAGTTCTTCACAGTTCAGTTCATTACACTAATGAGTGTGATGCTTTTATTCAATCATGTTATCCATTTAACATTAACAAGTGCAATCTAATTAGTCTATGAATCAGAATCACCAGAAGCTTATTTGCTTAGAATCCTGGTAAACGTATCCCCCCACTCATTCAATTGTTTATTTTATATTGTCCTGTAAATGGTCAAAATAAAAAATCATGATTGGTCAGTTTTTATCAGCAACTTAGTCCAGTGTTGATTGTTGCAGAGCTGCAGTTGTCACAAAAAAAATCAATTATTTTTAAAGTTAAATCCACATTCATGACAAAATTGAGACAATCCCCTCTGCGACATGCCTTGTGAAATCTATTGGAAATCTGTTTGCACTACACTGGCAGCAATAGATCCTCTCAGATCAGATTCGATCAGAGAGGGATCTATCAGATGGTCAAATCTCTTGACTTTCTGCCATTGTATGGGCAGCTTAAGTACTTCAGCCCTCAGTCGTTTTCACTTTATGCATCCGAGCAATGTTCACCTCCCATTCATTAGCCTATAACTTTATCACAATTAACTGATCTATATCTTGTTTGCCGAATTTCGATCCATTTCGTCCGATCCCGTCGATCGTGCCGTGCGGAAAATAACCGTCGATCGCCCGCGGGTAAAGAGCACATCGCTAGCGGCGTTCGAGTGCCCGACGACCGACGCAATAGAGCCCGCATACATTACCTGCTCCGCCGGCGCGACTGCAGTCTCCCGGTCACCGCTGCTCTGTCTGCGCTCTGGTCTCCAGGTCCAGCATGCCTCACTTCTTCTAGCCCGGCAGGAAGTTTAAACAGTAGAGCGCCCTCTACTGTTTAAACTTCCTGCCGGGCTAGAAGAAGTGAGGCATGCCGGACCTGGAGACCAGAGCGCAGACAGAGCAGCGGTGACCGGGAGACTGCAGTCGCGCCGGCGGAGCAGGTAATGTATGCGGGCGGGCGGGGGCAGCAGCAGCAGTACCACCACAACAGATTGTGAACGGTTTCAGGCTGAAATCGGTTCACAATCTGTTTGCTGTAAAGGTAGCCATACGATCCCTCTCTGATCAGATTCGATCAGAGAGGGATCTATCTGTTGGTCGAATCTGATGGCAAATCGACCAGTGTATGGCCACCTTAAGAGCTACCTTACTGTAAATTCATTTTAACAGGAAGAATAAGAAAAAAAATGGAAAAAATTCATTATTTCTCAGTTTTTGGCCATTATAGTTTTAAAATAATACATGCCTCCATAATTAAAACCCACGTATTGCATTTGCCCATTTGTCCCGGTTATTACACCGCTTAAATTATGTCCCTATCACAATGTATGGCGACAATATTTTATTTGGAAATAAAAGTGCATTTTTTCCGTTTTGCATCCATCACTATTTACAAGCTTATAGTAAAAAAAAAAAATGAAATATTTCATCTTTACATGCATATTTAAAAAGTTTAGACCCTTAGGTAAATATTTATGTGGTTTTTTTTATTGTAATGTTTTTTTTATTATTACTAAACATTTTATTTGGGTATTTTTGGGAGGGTGGGATGTAAATAGTAATTTTTTTAATGTAAATATATGTTTATTTTTTTTATTTTTTTATGTAGATGTAATTTTACTTTTTGGCCACAAGATGAAGTCACTCTAAGGGACGTAGGGAGACGTAGGAGGCAGAAAAAGCAAGGCTTCCGAGAGAAGCCGTCGCTTTTTCTGCGGGGAAGAGGAATCAGTGATCGGGCACCATGGCCCGATTTATTGATTCCTGGGCTAACGATCCACGGCCGGGAGCGCGCATGCACGCGTGCGATCGGCCGTGGGAGCGCGCAGGAGTGCACATGGCCTCCTGGACGTAGCTTCTACGTCCAGGAGGTGAAAGTAGTTAAAGGACTTACGAGCTGAATGGTATAAAAAAAGTTTACTGGCCCCATGGTTGGCTCCCGACCCCACAGCCCGGGTCGGGCTCTCATTTCTCCAGTAACATGGCCGATGGAGCTTGCCGTGGCTGCGCAGTCCGCATAGACGCGAGGGTGGCTGCGCAGCTCTAGGGCCTACCCCCAATCCACGCACAGGAGTCAGCCTATAGCGAGGACACGGCGGGAGGAGCACTAGAGCTGCGTAGCCACACTCGTGCCGATGTGGACTGCACAGCCACGACAAGCACCATCTGCCATGATACAGGAGGAATGAGAGCCTGACCTTGGCTGTGGGGTCGGGAACAGACCAGGGGGCCAGTAGCAGAGCGGGGACCTGGCAGAATTAAATGGAGGGTGCAGGTGGCGTCCTCTGTAGATTCGAAATAGACACAGGAATTTCTTTTTTTTATACCATTCAGCTCCTAAGTCCTTTAAGGTCAGTTAATTTATGAGATAAGTTTTGTGATTTATCTTAAGGCTGGTTTCACACTATAAAAAACCATCAGCGATGCGGTGTGTCGCCCTCGACGCACTGCATCGCACCGCCAAAAACAGACCTTCAGGCCCTGTCTGGCTGCCGGCCAAGCAGGAAGTGATGCGCACGTGACATGCGCTTGCTATCACTTCCTGCTTCAGGTATGCGGAAGTGCATATTGTTAAAATAAGGTTCCTCAAGACAGTGGTTTTTTTTTAAAAGATCTATGCATTGCCGACTCCCGTAGACTAACATGACTTCCGTGCCGACGCTAGGGGTTCCGTCGCTAGACCTGATATCGCTCGCTGTTACCGCTGCGCACCCGATCAATCATGATGGGTTGACATATTGCAGCATGTCTGAACATGCAACCAATGTACGCCCGACATTGGTGGCATCATTGTCAATTGGGTGTGCTATTAGCAGCTCCAATATTCATCCGATTCAATAATAATTATCGAATCAGATGATCGATCGGCTGCCAAGTCGAGAGATGTATGGCCACCTTTACTTGTGGGAAAACTTTGCCTCTTAAAAAAATGTGTACAGCCATGGCATGCTGAGCACCCCTGTAGCACTGCATGGTGAGTTTTTTGCTTCCACAGTCTCTGCTATGCCATCCTATACACAGAAATGGCATGTATATCCATGGGGTGTAGGTAGGGTTGCCAGGTCGGCTGATGGAGAAAACCGGACAGGGGGTGGAGTTAGGGGTGGAGTTAGGGGCGGAGTCAGAAGCGCACTTTTATGTAGAGTGGGGCTAAGCAATGGGCTTTTTAAAAAATGTTTTTTGCAGTATTTATATCGCACTGACATCTTCTGCAGCACATTACAGAGTACATAGCCATGTCACTAACTGTCCTCACCAGTACATGCACATAAGAGACCACTTTTCACCAGTAAATGCACATAATAAGACACAGCTTTTCACCAGTAAATGCACATAATAAGAGACAGCTTTTCACCAGTAAATGCACAAAAGAGACAGCTTTTCACCACTAAATGCACATAATGACAAACAGCCAGTGTTCCCAGTATATGTAGCCAGGGATATATGTGCCCAGTATATGTAGCCAGGGGGTATATATGTCCCAGTATATGTAGGCAGGGGTGTAAATGTCCCAGTATACGTAGGCAGGGGTATATATGTCCCAGTATATGTAGCCAGGGGGTATATGTGCCCAGAATAGGTAGCCAGGAGCTATATGTGCCCAGAATAGGTAGCCAGGGGCTATATGTGCCCAGAATAGGTAGCCAGGGGCTATATGTGCCCGGAATAGGTAGCCAGGGGCTATATGTGCCCAGAATAGGTAGCCAGGGGCTATATGTGCCCAGAATAGGTAGCCAGGGGCTATATGTGCCCAGAATAGGTAGCCAGGGGGTATATGTGCCCAGAATAGGTAGCCAGGGGCTATATGTGCCCAGAATAGGTAGCCAGGGGCTATATGTGCCCAGAATAGGTAGCCAGGGGCTATATGTGCCCAGAATAGGTAGCCAGGGGGTATATGTGCCCGGAATAGCCACTAGCCAGGGGCTATATGTGCCCAGAATAGGTAGCCAGCTAAGCCAGGTGCCCCCCCCCCCCCCCCCCCGCAGGAGGAGAACAGCGCAGCAGAGAGAGAGCTGGGAGCAGCGGTGGAGAAGGGGGGCAATCTCCCCCCCTTCCCTCACCTTAGGGTGCTCTCTCTCCCCCGCTGTCTCCTCCAATATGATGTGCAGCAGGCTGGCGGGTGGCTGGCTGGCTGAGGGGGGAACTTACCTCTGTGTCGCAGGCGCCGGAAGTTCGGGTCCCGCAGCCGCTGAGCCTGAGAGAGATTCGACTCAAAAAAGATCCGGATCAAAGATCCGAATCATTCATGAGCCGGACAACACTATTCAGACTGATTAGTGTTGTCCGGCTCATGAATGAGATTCTCAGCGGCTGCGGGACCCGAACATCTGGCGCTGGAGCGACACAGAGGTAAGTTCCGCCTGCAGCCACTCGCCAGCCCTGCACATCATCCTGGAGGAGACAGCGGGGGAGAGAGAGCACCCTAAGGTGAGGGATGGGGGGGGGAGATTGCCCCCCTTCTCCACCGCTGCTACCAGCTCTCTCTCTGCTGCGCTGTTCTCCTCCTGCGCTGCGGGGGGGCTCTGACTAGTCTAAACCGGACAACTTAATTGTCCGGTTTAGCATGCATTTTACAACCGGACACAGCGCACAAAAACCGGACTGTCCGGTGTAAAACCGGACACCTGGCAACCCTAGGTGTAGGGACTGGTGCAATACAGACCCCAGTCATTGTACAGGCCTGGTAGAAAGCACACCCACTGCAGCTACACCCACCAGCATACAGGACATAGCTGCTATATCATCCTATACCATCCTAGGGTGCAGGGACTGGTGCAATGCAGACCCCAGTCATTGTACAGGCCTGGGAGAGAGCGCACCCACTGCAGCTACACCCACCAGCATACAGGAAATAGCTGCTCTACCATCCTATACCATCCTAGGGTGCAGGGACTGGTGCAATACAGGCCCCAGTCATTGTACAGGCCTGGCAGAGAGCACATCCACTGCAGCTACACCCACCAGCATACAGGACATAGCTGCTATATCATCCTATACCATCCTAGGGTGCAGGGACTGGTGCAATACAGACCCCAGTCATTGTACAGGCCTGGGAGAGAGCGCACCCACTGCAGCTACACCCACCAGCATACAGGAAATAGCTGCTCTACCATCCTATACCATCCTAGGGTACAGGAACTGGTGCAATACAGACCCCAGTCAATGTACAGGCCTGGGAGAGAGCACATCCACTGCAGCTACACCCACCAGCATACAGGACATAGCTGCTCTACCATCCTATACCATCCTAGGGTGCAGGGACTGGTGCAATACAGACCCCAGTCATTGTACAGGCCTGGGAGTGAGCGCACCCACTGCAGCTACACCCACCAGCATACAGGAAATAGCTGCTCTACCATCCTATACCATCCTAGGGTGCAGGGACTGGTGCAATACAGACCCCAGTCATTGTACAGGCCTGGGAGTGAGCGCACCCACTGCAGCTACACCCACCAGCATACAGGACATAGCTGCTCTACCATCCTATACCATCCTAGGGTGCAGGGACTGGTGCAATACAGACCCCAGTCATTGTACAGGCCTGGGAGTGAGCGCACCCACTGCAGCTACACCCACCAGCATACAGGAAATAGCTGCTCTACCATCCTATACCATCCTAGGGTGCAGGGACTGGTGTAATACAGACCCAGTCCAGTCATTGTACAGGCCTGGGAGTGAGCGCACCCACTGCAGCTACACCCACCAGCATACAGGAAATAGCTGCTCTACCATCCTATACCATCCTAGGGTGCAGGGACTGGTGCAATACAGACCCCAGTCATTGTACAGGCCTGGGAGTGAGCGCACCCACTGCAGCTACACCCACCAGCATACAGGACATAGCTGCTCTACCATCCTATACCATCCTAGGGTGCAGGGACTGGTGCAATACAGACCCCAGTCATTGTACAGGCCTGGCAGAGAGCGCACCCACTGCAGCTACACCCACCAGCATACAGGAAATAGCTGCTCTACCATCCTATACCATCCTAGGGTGCAGGGACTGTAGCAATACAGACCCCAGTCATTGCACAGGCCTGGGAGTGAGCGCACCCACTGCAGCTACACCCACCAGCATACAGGACATAGCTGCTCTACCATCCTATACCATCCTAGGGTGCAGGGACTGGTGCAATACAGACCTCAGTCATTGTACAGGCCGGCAGAGAGCGCACCCACTGCAGCTACACCCACCAGCATACAGGAAATAGCTGCTCTACCATCCTATACCATCCTAGGGTGCAGGGACTGGTGCAATACAGACCCCAGTCATTGTACAGGCCTGGGAGTGAGTGCACCCACTGCAGCTACACCCACCAGCATACAGGAAATAGCTGCTCTACCATCCTATACCATCCTAGGGTGCAGGGACTGGTGTAATACAGACCCCAGTCATTGTACAGGCCTGGGAGTGAGCGCACCCACTGCAGCTACACCCACCAGCATACAGGAAATAGCTGCTCTACCATCCTATACCATCCTAGGGTGCAGGGACTGGTGTAATACAGACACCAGTCATTGTACAGGCCTGGCAGAGAGCACATCCACTGCAGCTACACCCACCAGCATACAGGACATAGCTGCTATATCATCCTATACCATCCTAGGGTGCAGGGACTGGTGTAATACAGACACCAGTCATTGTACAGGCCTGGCAGAGAGCACATCCACTGCAGCTACACCCACCAGCATACAGGAAATAGCTGCTCTACCATCCTATACCATCCTAGGGTGCAGGGACTGGTGCAATACAGACCCCAGTCACTGTACAGGCCTGGGAGTGAGCGCACCCACTGCAGCTACACCCACCAGCATACAGGACATAGCTGCTCTACCATCCTATACCATCCTAGGGTGCAGGGACTGGTGCAATACAGACCCCAGTCATTGTACAGGCCTGGGAGTGAGCGCACCCACTGCAGCTACACCCACCAGCATACAGGAAATAGCTGCTCTACCATCCTATACCATCCTAGGGTGCAGGGACTGGTGTAATACAGACCCAGTCCAGTCATTGTACAGGCCTGGGAGTGAGCGCACCCACTGCAGCTACACCCACCAGCATACAGGAAATAGCTGCTCTACCATCCTATACCATCCTAGGGTGCAGGGACTGGTGCAATACAGACCCCAGTCACTGTACAGGCCTGGGAGTGAGCGCACCCACTGCAGCTACACCCACCAGCATACAGGACATAGTTACTTTGGGAAGATGCTGCACAAAGACGCCCAGTGATTGATTTATACATTTCATGTGCTGAGCAATATGTGAAAAAGTCTAAAGATTCCCGATTCCTCTCCCTGGAGAATTACGTATTGGTTGTGGTTAAATGCCTTGAAACTATACACTGAAAAATAAGAATATTGATTTTTCTGTTGACATGAAATTCCTCACCCACTCAAGCAGTGGAATTTATTGCCAAGACACATGTTTAGACTTGAAAGAAAACATATTGGGACTGGTATAAAAAACAAAGGAGATGCATGATTGCTGCCAATCAGATTCCAATCAGGGGTTGGAACCAGTGAGATTGTGTTTTATGGTCATTAGATTCTTTAAGCGGACCTGAACTCAGAATTTTCTCGCTGCTCTAAGAGATAAGCAACACCATAAAAACATTTCTTTGTAACAGCTGATACAAATCCTGCAATAAGTCTGCAGTCTGTCTACTTCCTGCTTTGGTGGAAGCAGACATAGGGTGAACATCCTGTGTTTACAAATAAGCTGCTCTTCCAAGGCAGTCAGCTGACACAGCTGAGCGATCAAATTACACTTGTGATTAGTCACTTGATGAGGTGGGGGACACTCTAAATATATACAGGGTGCATTTCTCTATGTTCTCCTTCTCAAGGCTGGATTTAGGCGGGGAAAGGGAGGGAATAAGGGAGTCAAGGGGGAGGGGTGATCAGGCTACTTATACTGGGGGGGTCACCAGGATACCTATACTAGAGAGAATGGGGGAGGGGTCATCTCGCTACATATACTGAAAGGGGGGGGGGGCTGGTGACAGTGGCCTTGGGCTGTAAAAAGTACAAATCCTGCCCTGCTCCTTCTGCCATCTGCAAGAGTTCAGGTCCAATTTAAAGGGACTCCGAGCTCACAATAAAAAAGAAAGTTGAACTCACCTGGGGCTTTCTCCAGCCCAGTGCTGGTCGGGAGGTCCCACGACGGCGTCCTGGCTCCTCTCCAACACCCCGATCCGGAATGGCTGACAGGCCGCAGCCCGGGCGACACTCTCCCGAGTGTCGGGCTGCTCCTTCCGCGTATGACGCGGATGACGTCACACGCCGGCCGCCTCGCGTCATCACGGCGGCCGGCGTGAAAGTACTGCGCATGCGCGATTAAAGCGCGCATGCGCAGTACTTTCACGCCGGCCGCCGTGATGACGCGAGGCGGCCGGCGTGTGACGTCATCCGCGTCATACGCGGAAGGAGCAGCCCGACACTCGGGAGAGTGTCACCCGGGCTGCGGCCTGTCAGCCATTCCGGATCGGGGTGTTGGAGAGGAGCCAGGACGCCGTCGTGGGACCTCCCGACCAGCACTGGGCTGGAGAAAGCCCCAGGTGAGTTCAACTTTCTTTTTTATTGTGAGCTCGGAGTCCCTTTAAAGCTGCTACCCTGGCCCATTTCAAGAGATAATCAGAAAAAAGGACTCACCTAAAGCAAACCTGCACTAAATCTTTGTTCCCTCAAACCCATGTCTGCCTTAGCGCCTTGTTATACGTACCTAGATATCATTGCTTTACTAGTGCACAGGCTGATGTATGGGTCCTTAACAATACTACTCAGCAATCACCATGACCCTAACTATCTAAGCACAAGCATATACATATTTAGCAATATACAGTACTAGCCGACCCGTGATACGCCACATAAGAGGGTAGAGGGCAGGAAGGGGGTATTGGGCACAGCGGCAGGGAGGGGGTTGGACCCCCCTCACCTGGGTCCCCCATGAGCACTCCCCCTCCAGCTTAAGCTCAGCAGGAACCACTCTTCCCCTCCCCCCTTCACTTGGGTCCCCCATGTGCTCTCCCCCTCCTGCTTAAGCACAGTAGCAGCCGCCACTATTAGTAAGAGGCAGTGGGCAGGGATGACTCACATCTTCTGTGTTCCATTGTGCGTTCCACTGTCGTCACTTCCTGCAATGCCGCATACTGTATTGGTGTAATTTGCCTTTTTAAAACAGAAGGAAATCTGCACTAATTCAGCTATAAGTGAACATTTGTGGTTCCCACAATGCACTGCTACTAAATATGCAAATTACCCCTTTGCCCTCTTGGTAAACCAAGCAGTGATGCTCAAATACCCCTTTTCAAAATTCGAGTTAGGTCGAATTCGAATAGTAAATTATTCGAGGTCAGTCGAATATTCGAGTCGAATAATTTTTACTATTCGATTCGACCTCGGAATTCGAGCTCACTATTCGAGTCGGTATTCGAGCTCATTATTCGAGCTGACTATTCGAAATGGCCTTAAATAGCTTCCAACACTTGTTTTGAGGGTGAATGATGCAAGAAACCTCTTTTTTTCCAAGTAACAACAGCAAGTGATTATGTGGGGATGTTCCTTTAAAAAAAAAAAGTTGAAAAGAGAAGTTGTGTCCAGAAATTTGTTCAGTACTGTATATACTTCTTCTTCTTCTTCTTTATCTTCTATATCTTCTTCTTCTTCTTCTTCTATATCTTCTTCTTCTATATCTTCTTCTTCTATATCTTCTTCTATATCTTCTTCTTCTTTTATATTGTCTTCTTCTTCTTCTTCCTCTTCTTCATCTTCTTCATCATCATCTTCTTCTTCTTCATCTTCTTTTTCTTCATCTTCTTCATCTTCTTCATCTTCTTCTTCATCTTCTTCATCTTCATCTTCTTCATCTTCTTCATCTTCTTCTTCTTCTTCATCTTCTTCTTCTTCATCTTCTTCATCTTCTTCTTCATCTTCTTCATCTTCTTCATCTTCTTCTTCATCTACTTCATCTTCTTCATCTTCATCTTCTTCTTCTTCTTCATCATCTTCATCTTCTTCTTCTTCATCTTCTTCTTCTTCATCTTCATCTTCATCTTCTTCATCATCTTCATCTTCTTCTTCTTCATCTTCTTCTTCTTCATCTTCTTCATCTTCATCGTCTTCTTCTTCACTTATTTCTCTTTTCAAATTTTTTTTTTAAAGAAATGCAGCTATTTTTGAGCGTAACAAATAGCTGGTGGCGCACGCATGTTGGAAGCGCCATTGTATGTGCTCCCTGGCAGTGGAAACACACAGACAGCAGGAGGTAAATTCAGCAGCAGGAGGAGGAGGATGAGTGTGTGGCAGCAGGCAGTCAATGAGGCAGGCAGCGTGACATAATAGCCCTGGTACCTAGCGGTGATACCAGGGCTGTAAATAAACACAGCAGGCAGGAGGTCCCAGACAGCGGTCGTGCAGCCCACATTGTGTCCAATACACAACTGGGACAACACAGTTTTCAACCCGGGCACCTCAGAAAAATTAAACCTTTTTTTTTTGGGGGGGGGGTTTGTTTTGTTTTTACAACAAATTACACAGATATAGCTATTTTTTGACGTAATAGCTGGTGGCAGAGTGGCAGCAGAAGGTAAATCTGTGTACCCTGGCAGTGGGAAACACAGACAGACAGCAGCAGCAGCAGGAGGAATGGAGGAGGAATGTGAGCAGCTATTGTTTGACGTAATAGCTGGTGGCAGAGTGGCAGCAGAAGCTAATTCTGTGTACCCTGGCAGTGGGAAACACAGACAGACAGCAGCATCAGCAGGAGGAATGGAGGAGTAGTGTGAGTGTGGCAGCAGGCAGGCAGCGTGACGTAATAGCCCTGGTACCTAGCGGTGATACCAGGCCGTAAATGAACACAAGAGGAGGTCCCAGACAGCGGTCGTGCAGCCCACATCGTGTCCAATACACAACTGGGACAACACAGTTTTCAACCCGGGAACCTCAGAAAAATTAAACCTTTTTTTTTTGTAATGGTTTTGTAGTTTTGGTTTTACAACCAATTACACAGATATAGCTATTTTTTGACGTAATAGCTGGTGGCAGAGTGGCAGCAGAAGGTAAATCTGTGTACCCTGGCGTTGGGAAACACAGACAGACAGACAGCAGCAGCAGCAGGAGGAATGGAGGAGTAATGTGAGCAGCTATTGTTTGACGTAATAGCTGGTGGCAGAGTGGCAGCAGAAGCTAATTCTGTGTACCCTGGCAGTGGGAAACACAGACAGACAGCAGCATCAGCAGGAGGAATGGAGGAGTAGTGTGAGTGTGGCAGCAGGCAGGCAGCGTGACATAATAGCCCTGGTACCTAGCGGTGATACCAGGCCGTAAATGAACACAACAGGAGGTCCCAGACAGCGGTCGTGCAGCCCACATCGTGTCCAATACACAACTGGGACAACACAGTTTTCAACCCGGGCACCTCAGAAAAATTAAACCTTTTTTTTTTTGTAATGGTTTTGTAGTTTTGGTTTTACAACCAATTACACAGATATAGCTATTTTTTGACGTAATAGCTGGTGGCAGAGTGGCAGCAGAAGGTAAATCTGTGTACCCTGGCGTTGGGAAACACAGACAGACAGACAGCAGCAGCAGCAGGAGGAATGGAGGAGTAATGTGAGCAGCTATTGTTTGACGTAATAGCTGGTGGCAGAGTGGCAGCAGAAGCTAATTCTGTGTACCCTGGCAGTGGGAAACACAGACAGACAGCAGCATCAGCAGGAGGAATGGAGGAGTAGTGTGAGTGTGGCAGCAGGCAGGCAGCGTGACATAATAGCCCTGGTACCTAGCGGTGATACCAGGCCGTAAATGAACACAACAGGAGGTCCCAGACAGCGGTCGTGCAGCCCACATCGTGTCCAATACACAACTGGGACAACACAGTTTTCAACCCGGGCACCTCAGAAAAATTAAACCTTTTTTTTTGTAATGGTTTTGTAGTTTTGGTTTTACAACCAATTACACAGATATAGCTATTTTTTGACGTAATAGCTGGTGGCAGAGTGGCAGCAGAAGGTAAATCTGTGTACCCTGGCGTTGGGAAACACAGACAGACAGACAGCAGCAGCAGCAGGAGGAATGGAGGAGTAATGTGAGCAGCTATTGTTTGACGTAATAGCTGGTGGCAGAGTGGCAGCAGAAGCTAATTCTGTGTACCCTGGCAGTGGGAAACACAGACAGACAGCAGCATCAGCAGGAGGAATGGAGGAGTAGTGTGAGTGTGGCAGCAGGCAGGCAGCGTGACATAATAGCCCTGGTACCTAGCGGTGATACCAGGCCGTAAATGAACACAACAGGAGGTCCCAGACAGCGGTCGTGCAGCCCACATCGTGTCCAATACACAACTGGGACAACACAGTTTTCAACCCGGGCACCTCAGAAGAATTAAACCTTTTTTTTTTTTTAATGGTTTTTTGGTTTTGTTTGTAAAACAAATTACACAGATATATAGCTATTGTTTGACGTAATAGCTGGTGGCAGAGTGGCAGCAGAAGGTAAATCTGTGTACCCTGGCAGTGGGAAACACAGACAGACAGCAGAAGGGCAGTACACAGCAGCCCACTGTAGGTGTAAAATGTGTGGCTGCAGGCGACGTAATAGTCAAAGTGAACCAGGCTGGCTTAGTGAGCAGGAGCCAGGAGGTGGTAAAGGGTGGTAAGGCACATTAACGATGGTTCTTAGCCAGTTCATGTCCCCCTCTCGCCGACAACAGGGGCCAGGAACTCGCCTTCCACCCACGCCTGGTTCATCTTGAGAAACGTCAGTCTGTCCACAGACTTGTGAGACAGACGTGAGCGTTTCTCGGTGACCACACCACCAGCTGCACTGAAGCAGCGCTCGGACAGCACGCTGGAAGGGGGGCAGGACAGCACTTCCAGGGCGTACTGCGCCAGCTCGCTCCAGATCTCCAGGCGCTTGACCCAATACTCCATGGGATCAACAGGGGCATCGCTGTCAAGCCCGCTGTAGGACCCCATGTAGTCAGCCACCATGCGGGTCAGGCGCTGGCTGTGACCGGTGGAGGATGCTGCTGCATGCACCTCCTCTCTAGTCACTGCTGCCGGAGCCTCTACAGTCCTGTAGAGCTCGTGGCTGAGAGACAGCAGGTCTGTGGGGCGCTTGCTGCTGGATGCAGGCACCTGCTGCTGCCTCTGTGCTGGCTGCTGGACAGTGGGGGTGGAAGGCTGGGGGAAGGCTTCCTCCAAGCGCTCAACAAGGGCCTGCTGCAAGCTCCTTATTTGTTGCGCTGGGTCTCCTCCTGCAGGCGGCAGGAACTGGCTCAACTTCCCCTTGAGGCGTGGGTCCAACATCATGCTGATCCAGATGTCCTCCCTCTGCTTCATCTGGATCACCCTGGGGTCTCTGCGCAGGCACGTCAGCATGTGCGCTGCCATTGGGAAGAGGCGGGCCACGTCTGCTGGCACATCGACGGCAGTGCTGCTGTCCTCATCCTCCTCCTCTGCCTCGTCAGCCTCATCCTCTCTCCATCCCCGCACCAACTCAGCTGCACTGTGCTGCTCCCCCTCATCAGCAGCAAGGTCAGGGACCTCCACCAAGTCCTCCTCCCCCTCAGAGGTGGACTGTGCAGCTGCTTGCCACTCCTGCTGGTCCAAGGCTGCCGCTCCCTGTTTCAGCAAAGCATCGAGGGCCCTGTTCAGCAGACAAACCAGGGGCACCCACTCGCAGACCATAGCATGGTCCCTGCTCACCATGTTAGTGGCCTGCAGAAAGGGAGCCAGCACTAAGCACACCTGCTGCATGTGCCTCCAGTCATCATCGGGGACGATGGACGGGATGTTGCTGGTCTTGTCCCTTCTCTGAGTGGCGGAAACAGTGGCCAGGGCAAGGTACTGGTTGACAGCGTGCTTCTGTTCAACCAGACGCTCCAACATCGCCAGGGTGGAGTTCCAGCGAGTCGGAACGTCAAGGATCAGCCGATGGCGTGGCAGATCCAGCTCCTTTTGCACGTCTTCCAGGCTCGCACAGGCTGCAGCCGAGCGCCGGAAGTGACGCACAACATTCCTTGCCGTTTCCAGCAGTTCGCCCATCCCCTGGTAGGTGCGCAAGAACTTCTGCACTACCAGGTTCAGCACGTGGGCAAGACAGGGGATGTGGGTCAGGTTTCCCCTGTCCATTGCGGCAACCAGATTGGCCCCATTGTCGGCCACCACCTCTCCGACTCTGAGGCCTCTGGGGGTCAGCCAAATCCTCTCCTGCTCCTGGAGTTTGGCCAACACATGGGTTGCCGTCAGCTTGGTCTTCCCAAGGCTGACCAAGTGCAGCAGCGCTTGGCAGTGGCGGGCCTTCACGCTGCTGCTGAGGCGGGGGGTTTGGCCAGGTGTGCCGGAGGATGGCAGAGGATCGGAGGAACCTGCTGCAGTTCCCCTGACCCTGCGGGGTGGCACCACCCACTGTGTTGCTGCTGCTGCTGTGCCCGCTGCTGCTCTCCCATCCTCACCCCCTTCCACCAAGCTGACCCAGTGGACAGTGAAGGACAGGTAGCGGCCTGTCCCGAAGCGGCTGCTCCAGGAGTCCATGGTGACGTGGACCCTTTCACCAACCGCGTGCTCCAGCCCTCGCTCCACATTGGCCATCACAAAGCGGTGCAGTGCAGGAATGGCCTTGCGGGAGAAAAAGTGTCTGCTGGGGAGCTGCCAGTCTGGGGCTGCGCAAGCAAGCAGCGCACGAATGTCGCTCCCCTCCTGCACGAGCGTGTACGGCAGGAGTTGGGAGCACATGGCCCGTGCCAGCAAGCCGTTCAGCTGCCGCACACGACGGCTGCTGGGAGGCAGAGCCCTAACCACCCCCTGGAAGGACTCGCTCAAAAGGCTCTGGCGTGGCCTTTTGCTGGCACGGGAATCAGCAGACACAGCGGAGGAGGCCACTGAGGACTGGCTGCCAGAACAGGCCTCAGTGTCGGCGGCAGGAGTTGCAGAGGGGGGAGGAGCAGTGCGTTTCCGCACTCCTGCTGGTGCTGCTGGAGGAGCAGGAGGGCGGGTGGCTGCTGTTGCTGCTGCTGCTGAAGGCTGTGCAGTGATGGGTGTGGTGCCACTGCCAGCACCAGATGCCTTCAGCCTCTGGAACTCCTCATGCTGGTGGAAATGTTTCGCAGCAAGGTGGTTGATGAGCGAGCTGGTGCTGAACTTTAAGGGGTCTGCACCTCTGCTCAACTTCCGCTGACAGTGGTTGCAAGTGGCGTACTTGCTGTACACAGTGGGCATGGTGAAATATCGCCAGATTGGTGACAGAAACATCCCCCTACGGCATGGAAGCGCTGCTGCCTGTCTCCCTGTGGTGGTTGGGGGGGGGCTTGGGTGCGGCTGGTGGTGGTACTGGCAGATGCTGCTGCTGCTGCTGCTGAGCCTGAGACACCAGCAGGCTGTGGGACCTGCCTACTGCTGCCAATGCTTGCAATGATGCGCCTCCTTGCAAGGCCCACAAGAGCATCCTCCTCCTCCTCCTCAGAGCTGCTGAGGACGACATCCCCTGGAGGTGGTGGCACCCAGTCTCTGTCTGTCACCGGGTCATCATCATCCTCACCCTCCTGAAACATGTCCTGCTGGGATGATGACCCCCCAAACTCCTCTCCTGATGCATGGATGGGCTGCTTGACTGTCGCCACAGTCTTGCTGTCCAATCCCTCATCCCCCAAAGTGCCCATCAGCATCTCCTCCTCAAAATCGCCAACAACAGCAGACAATACCCTGATGGTGCCTGGGGTAAAAATACTGCTTAGTGACAGGTCGCCAACTTGTGACGGTGAACTAGCCTCCTCCCCAGACCCTGCTGGGCGGCTGCTGCGAACAGGGGTGGTGGTGGTGGTGAGGGTGGAGGCCTCGGATGCAGAGCTGATGGCGGGCTGCTCATCCTCCGTCATGAGTTGCACCACAGTGTCTGCATGCTTTTCCTCAATGGGACGTTTCCGACCCGGCTGGAGGAAAATCGGAGCAGGTGCTACACGCTGCTGCTGCTGTGTCTCTGCAGCGTGAGTTGCAGATGCTCCTGCTGGGCGGCGCCCAAGGCGTCCACGGCCAGTGGCTATGGGAGGAATGTTAGCCACTGACGCTGCTGCTGCTGCGGAACTGTGCATGGTGGCGCGGCCGCGGCCTGCCACAATGCTGCTCCCTCTCCTCCTGATTCCCTTGCTGCCCTTCCCCTTGCCCAAACCGCGCTGGCTGCCACTTCCAGACATCTTCGATGTTTTGGGCGTATAGACAAAAGTTTTTTAAAAGGACGGGTGAAAAGTGGGGTACTTTAATGGAGTGGGTTGGTGGGTGAGGTGACTGAGTGAGTGTCCCTAGTACAGTAAGTAAGTAGTAACAGTCAGGAAGTACAACTAGCAGTTACAATAATCAGTAGTAATCACAAGTAAATTTAGTGTGTGTACACTACAGACAGTGAGTGCACGCACGCGCAAACACGCGCAGGAGCTAGCCTATGAACAGTGACTGAGTGAGTGTCCCTAGTACAGTAAGTAAGTAAGTAGTAACAGTCAGTAAGTACAACTAACTAATTACAATAAGCAATCAGTTATCAGAAGGAAATAGAGTGTGTGTAGTGTGTGTACACAGACAGTGAGTGCACACACGCAGGAGCTAGTAGCCTATGAACAGTGACTGAGTGTCCTAGACTCCTAGTACAGTAAGAGTAAGTAGTAACAGTAAGTACAACTAACTAATTACAATAAGCAATCAGTTATCAGAAGGAAATAGAGTGTGTGTAGTGTGTGTACACAGACAGTGAGTGCACACACGCAGAAGCTAGTAGCCTATGAACAGTGACTGAGTGTCCTAGACTCCTAGTACAGTAAGTAGTAACAGTAAGTACAAACAACTAACTAATTACAATAATCAATCAGTTATCAGAAGGAAATACAGTGTGTGTAGTGTGTACACAGACAGTGAGTGCACACACGCAGGAGCTAGTAGCCTATGAACAGTGACTGAGTGTCCTAGACTCCTAGTACAGTAAGTAGTAACAGTAAGTACAACTAACTAATTACAATAATCAATCAGTTATCAGAAGGAAATAGAGTGTGTGTAGTGTGTACACAGACAGTGAGTGCACACACGCAGGAGCTAGTAGCCTATGAACAGTGACTGAGTGTCCTAGACTCCTAGTACAGTAAGTAGTAACAGTAAGTACAACTAACTAATTACAATAAGCAATCAGTTATCAGAAGGAAATAGAGTGTGTGTAGTGTGTGTACACAGACAGTGAGTGCACACACGCAGGAGCTAGTAGCCTATGAACAGTGACTGAGTGTCCTAGACTCCTAGTACAGTAAGAGTAAGTAGTAACAGTAAGTACAACTAACTAATTACAATAATCAATCAGTTATCAGAAGGAAATAGAGTGTGTGACTGTGTGTAGTGTGTGTACACAGACAGTGAGTGCACACACGCAGGAGCTAGTAGCCTATGAACAGTGACTTAGTGTCCTAGACTCCTAGTACAGTAAGAGTAAGTAGTAACAGTAAGTACAAACAACTAACTAATTACAATAATCAATCAGTTATCAGAAGGAAATAGAGTGTGTGTAGTGTGTGTACACAGACAGTGAGTGCACACACGCAGGAGCTAGTAGACTATGAACAGTGACTGAGTGTCCTAGACTCCTAGTACAGTAAGAGTAAGTAGTAACAGTAAGTACAAACAACTAACTAATTACAATAATCAATCAGTTATCAGAAGGAAATAGAGTGTGTGTAGTGTGTACACAGACAGTGAGTGCACACACGCAGGAGCTAGTAGCCTATGAACAGTGACTGAGTGTCCTAGACTCCTAGTACAGTAAGAGTAAGTAGTAACAGTAAGTACAACTAACTAATTACAATAAGCAATCAGTTATCAGAAGGAAATAGAGTGTGTGTAGTGTGTGTACACAGACAGTGAGTGCACACACGCAGGAGCTAGTAGCCTATGAACAGTGACTGAGTGTCCTAGACTCCTAGTACAGTAAGTAGTAACAGTAAGTACAAACAACTAACTAATTACAATAATCAATCAGTTATCAGAAGGAAATAGAGTGTGTGTAGTGTGTACACAGACAGTGAGTGCACACACGCAGGAGCTAGTAGCCTATGAACAGTGACTGAGTGTCCTAGACTCCTAGTACAGTAAGTAGTAACAGTAAGTACAACTAACTAATTACAATAATCAATCAGTTATCAGAAGGAAATAGAGTGTGTGTAGTGTGTACACAGACAGTGAGTGCACACACGCAGGAGCTAGTAGCCTATGAACAGTGACTGAGTGTCCTAGACTCCTAGTACAGTAAGTAGTAACAGTAAGTACAACTAACTAATTACAATAATCAATTACATTAATCAATCAGTTATCAGAAGGAAATAGAGTGTGTGTAGTGTGTACACAGAAAGTGAGTGCACACACGCAGGAGCAGCTAGTAGCCTATGAACAGTGACAGTGAGTGTCCTAGTACCGTTACAGTATATAACTACAATACTAATACAATCAGTAGTAAAGGACAGCAGAAATACTGGTATAGAATAGAGAGAAATAAACAGAGGACAGGAGGACAGCTGCCCACACAGGCAAGGCCCTGAGGCTTAAAGCTGTAAGCCTGCAGCAGCTGGCCTGTCTCTATGTAACACAAAAGCTACTAACTAAAATACAATGTCTAACTAACTAACAACAATATAGGTGTGTATAGGAGGTGTATGTGAGCAAAAACGCTAGGTAAATGACCACAATAGAGCTCTTGCTAAGCCAAAGCACAAAGGAGCAACTCTCTCTCTGTACAAGTCTCAGGCAAGCACGGAGAAACCTAACATGGCGGCCGCTATTTATAGGGTAGGGGCTGGCCAGGGTCCCCCTCTGTGATTGGCTGCCGTCAGAGGGCCTGGGAGCCCTCTGATTGGCTCTAAGGACATCAATCTGGGCTATGACGCTATTCGAGCTCGGTACCGAGCTCGAATAGCGCCGTTTTGCTCGAATAGCTCGAATAGTGAATGGGCTATTCGAGTGTACTCGAATAGCCCATTCGAATAGCTACAGCTATTCGGAGCTCGAATACCGAGCTCGAATAGCGGGAAAAGAGCTCGAATATTCGAGCTACTCGAATATTCGAGCTCTGCTGAGCACCACTGAAACCAAGCAAGCATCCAGAGCCGCTGGTGTATAGCAAGCATATAGCTTTAAATTTTACACAGTCATATCAAACCCACATGTAGACGCCTATTTCAGACTTTTGGTCCTCATCAGTACATGGCAGGGATTGATACGGCTGTATGAGATAGGGCTTGGACCAGTAAAACAGAGTAATCAAGCAGCTCAGGGTGACCCAAACCACTCGGAATGTATAGGGGGATAAAAGGGACCAAAACGACCTCCTACTAAAAACAGCAAAGTTTGGTGTAATTTGCCTTCCTAAAACAGAAGGAAATATGCAATAATTTAGCTATAAGTGAACATTTGTGGTTACCCACAAAGCACTGCTACTAAATTTGCAAATAATTCTTTTTCACCCTTAGTAAGCCAAGCAAGCCTATAGCTTTAAATTTTACACAGTCATATCCAACCCACATGTGACAGCCTGATTCAGACGTTTGGTCCTCATCAGTACATAGCAGGATTTGATATGGCTGTATGAGAAGGGGCTTGGACCAGTACAACAGACTAACCAAGCAGCTCAGGGTGACCCAAACTACTAAGAATGTATAGGAGGATAAAAGAGACCAAAAAGCCCTCCTACTAAAAAAAAGCAAAGCTTGGTGTAATTTTCCTTCCTAAAACAGAAGCAAATCTGCAATAATTCAGCTATAAGTGAGAATTTGTGGTTACCCACAAAGCACTGCTACTGAATATGCAAATTATCCCTCTTTGCCCTTGGTTTGATATGACACTACTTCTTCTTCTTGCTTGGACCAGCCCCTTCTTCTTGCTTGGACCAGCCCTGGGGGCAGGGCGCTACTTCTTCTTCTTGCTTGAAGGTTGATGCACTTACTCTATTATATATATAGATATGACAAACACAGTATGGCATCAGCAGGCGATAGCAATGCCAATGTCACAAGGCAGAAAGCATGCACAGAATGCTCCTGGCTGCTGGAGTGTGATCAGTGGGTGCATGCTGCTGGGACTGCACATGCGCAGTAGTCCCGGACTGTGTTGAGGACTTTTTCGGTGCTTACAATGGATGGGACTGGGAGGGCAGCAAGGGAGCCAATGGACCACAGGAATCATTTGTGAACAATGGCAGTGAAGAGGTCCAGTGATTATGATGCCATATTGGACCTCATAAAATGCTGGTGAGCTTGCCCAGCATAGATAGGCACAGAGATTTCCAGCACAAGGGACTGCCGGCTCTGATAGGAATCCTAACTGGGACTTTGCTACATGCTTATTCATGTCAGTCCTTTGCATGCTGAAACTCACGCACCTGATGACTTAGAGACAGGAATGGAAGTGTTGTTGCCATTGCTTTTATAAGGGAATTCTTATTTCACAAAAGGCATCACTAACGTGCAGCAATGCTCATCAACCACGCCCACTGGCTCCATTCCCCTGCCCTTCCGGGATCAGCGCTGTGTTGTATACAGAAAGGCATACAGCAGGATGTTGTCAGACTCAGAACGCATTGCTGCTTAGTGCATAAGTGCGCCCACCAGGCAGGTGTACATACAAAAGGGGAATATTACCAATATTTTACTACTATACTATTTACTACTGTAGAGATTGCAGATAGTCAAATATAGACATTTTACCAATATTCTACTATCATCTACCATAACCTTACTCTCACACTAACCTTCCACTGTGTATGCCTAACACTAGTCTCCCCCTAGTTATTAAGGAAAAAAGAAGAGCTCTCCATAGTGTAAAATCCATGTGGATATTTTATTGCACACAAACAGTAATCTACTTACAATGTAAAAGCCTGGTAAGGTGTGTATAACAAAAAAGCAACAATCCTCTCTTAATGCAGCTTGAATCGCCGGGCTGTGGCCAGCAGCGCGGGGTCTGATGATGGGGATGTCAGCGGCAGAGGAGTGGGTGGATCCTGTGTTCATAGTGCCCTTAGCATTATTACGCGCTTAGCGTGCCACGCCTTCGTCAGATCCCCCTAGCTATGCCTAACATTAACCCTCCCTTCCCTTTGACAAGTACTAACCTCCAGCTACCTACATTTACACTAATCCTCCCAATCCCTATGCCTAACACTAACTCCCCCCCCCCCCCCAAACTATGTCTAGCACTAACCTCCGCTACCTATGGCTAACACTAACCTTCCCTACCTATGCCTAACACTAACCCTCTCTTCCCTATGTCTAACACTAACCCTCCCTTCCCTATGTCTAACACTAACCTCCCCTACCTATGCCTAACACTAACCTTCCCCCCCATTTACTGTATGCTTAACAGTAACCCTCCCTTCCCTATGTATAACACGTACTTCCCCCTATCTATGCCTAACACTATCCCTCTCTTCCCTATGCTTAACACTTTCTACCTTAACTTAACGTCCTACCTGTAGACAAAATCCATCCACCATTTAAAACCACTACCACTATCTCTGCCACTCTTTGAAGTTTGGGTAAATTGAACACTGTGCACTATAAGTGGCTCCCCTCCAAGGATAACTAGAGTTCGGCTAAATTATAGAGATGGCCCGAACTGTTCACCGGCAGACAGTTCCTGGCAAATATCGCCTGTTTGCATTTGCGTCTGTTCACGAACATGTGGCGTGTTCGACCTGCCCCCAGAGCAAACACATGGCAGCCAATCCACTATCCCTCCCACCTGGACCCCCCACCTATCTTATCAGAAAGCCAGCAGAGCAGCCATTTTGCAGCCTGTGTTTGGCTTCTGTGCTGGGCAGATCAGGGAGAGTGTGCTGCTGACAGAGGGCTGGTGCATCCCAAAGCGGTTCTGAAGTGTTTTTTAAAATGCTTGCAAGGGGAAAACCGCTTGGCTAATGAAAGTGAATAGAATTGGTGCACACCAGAGCGGGTCGTTTTTTTCCACAAACTCAAACTCGGGGGCTGCAGCATTTTTTAGATTTCTGAGGCATTTCTGCATAAATGTTAAAGTATAGGGAAGTGGAAAACATCTCTGAAAAACGCTAGATCAGAGCGGTTTTCCAGGTATTTTTGTTACAGAAGCTGTTCAGTAACAGCTTTACTGTAACAATATTTCTAATCTGCTACCCAAAACGCTCCAAAAAACGCTAGGCAGGTTTAGAAAACATGCGTAGAATCGCTCTGAAATCTGCTTCAA
Organism: Hyperolius riggenbachi; assembly: GCF_040937935.1. Classification (NCBI taxonomy): domain Eukaryota; kingdom Metazoa; phylum Chordata; class Amphibia; order Anura; family Hyperoliidae; genus Hyperolius; species Hyperolius riggenbachi. Next base: position 45,410,971 of record NC_090656.1, read on the forward strand.
AAACCTCTAGCGTTTTGCAGATCTGCTAGCGGTTTTTGGTGTGTACTGGGCCAGAGATAGCATTAGTTAGGCCTGTGTTTTATATGCTGAGTGCAGATTCTTGCTGCTGCCACAGTGTCCTCAACAGCTAATAGCCCTTTTCAGGGCTGGTACATTGTTTTTCTTGCTATTGTATTGCTGTTCTGTGTGTCCAGTACACAAGTATGCTTTTGGAGACAGGTCTCCTGGTCCTAGTAGTGCACTGACTAGATAACTCAATAATCATTCACCAACACTACTGGCACCTAATATCCACTACTGCCCTGCATAAGGCCTCACTGGCAGGGCCTATATTTTGAGGTGATTGTTGCACATAGCATAAACCTGTCACCTGACCTGTGTGAAGTGACAATCAGTTCCTCCCTGGCAGAGTTTTTCTTTTTTTTCTTTCTTTTTTTTGATACTGTAATATTGTAAAAAAAATGTCAGGCAAGGGCAGGGCACACCGCAGGGGTCCTAGGAGGTCACTTCCTGCTTGGCTGGTGGCTAGACGGGGAACATGGTGTACTAACCTAAAGGCCTGTTTTTGACAGTGTGATGCAAAGCTACTACCAGTTTGTAGTGTGAAACCAGCCTTACTATTTTCTTTTTTTTGTTAATTCAATGTCATTGCTGCTCCACAGTGTTTATTTCTATATGGTAAATGATATTTTTCACCCGTAGGTCGGTGAGCTGAAATGGCTGACGCTATGAGCTCTCTAAACTCCATTCTGTCCAGGCCTCTTTTCAATAATGACACCATTTCCCCTGTAATCATTTTATAGTTAAGTATTGCTGTTAAGCAAGGTATTTATCTTCCAGCAGGTAATTACGGTGTGAATCATGTCCTTGATAGCAGCAATACCTGTTTTCATCTGCAGCGTCTGGCCTACTCTCCACCAGATCTCAGTAATGAACGGCTTGCTTGATAAAAGCGGGTGAATCAAATTAGTTTGTGGTCGGCCTCAGTTGTTAGCTGGGAAAAGCCGGCTTCATTTCACCTGGCTGAGTATCCCCGATATCCTCCACAACAAGGAGAGCCATAAAGGGCATTTTGTCATTGTAATGGTGTAGAGATGAGTCTCACTAGCCATTCATAAATCAGAGGTAAGTGGATGATTCTATTAAACCATTTCTGCCACAAAACAATTTCGACAGGGAGGTAAAAACTCATTCCAAATAGATAATTATTTTAGCATTTGTCAGGGAAATGTCTTTGGTACTTCATTTGTAGGTTTTGCATAATGGGACAATCATGGACGTTTCTGCCCAATGTCATTGTTGAATGCTGATCAGAGTTACTGAAATATGCTAAAGATCACTCTTACGTTTGAAGGCAGACTTAATGGACATCCGAAGTGAAAATAACCTGATGAGATAAACAATTGTATCTATCCTTCTTCTCCTAAAAAGCACTTTTTTTTAGACATCCCAGTTTTATTTCATATTTAAATCTAGTCTTTAAAGGGAACCAAAGACGAAGGAGCCTTAAAAATAGAAAAAGATTTTATACATAGCTGGGGCTTCCTAGAGGGTGGTGGGAGGAGGGTGGAGGGAGGAGGTGTTTTTAATGTTCAAAAACGTTTTTTAAAGCATTTTAAAGGGCACTTCCGGTTTGTCTATCGGGATATCTGAATAGGTCGAATATCCGCGGATAATGCGTCCGAATATCCGCGGATAATGCGTCCAAATATCCGCGTTCACGCTAATATCTAAAAGGACGGATTCGGATATCCGAACCGGATCCAGATATCTGGATATCCGAATCCGGATCAATTCAGATTTTAAAAAGTACTATCTGAGCATCCCTGTATACGATCCGGGTTTCTGGTATTGCCATATTATTGTAAATGGGGGGGGGGGGGAGGGGAGGTTGAGTAGGACTAGGTCATGTCAGTAAGTGAGGCCAGGAGGCAGAGACATAATTAGGACAGGGCCATTAATTTAGCTATAAAGCCAATACGTTCCTAGAAATGCCCATTGGGTATCTGAAGCTTTGTAGAGCCCAATGGAGTGGGTGCCCTGTTTGCCAGTGCTCTCTGCAACATGTCTCAAGCTTTTTGTAATGTCCTCTAATGGCTCTCCTCCCATGCACATCCTCCAGCACACACCCTAGTTACACCCCTGCTAGGTGTGCATCATCCAGCATGTCTCTAATTTGCAGAGTTTGGCAAGGAAGCATGCTTCAGTGCAGCATTGGGCATCCAGTGTTTACTAAAAAATTCAGATTCCATGCATTCCCTGGACAAAACGTCATAACTATATAATAACTAATACAGCAGAAGCGTGGGGGATGCTTGAAAGGAAGAAGGAATGAGCCTGGAGGAAGTAAATAAGAGCACAACTTCCTAGCAAACTCTATGGAGATCAGGGAGGAATGGGGAGGATGATAGAGATCACAGTGGCAGGGGAGAGGAAGAGAGATATTTGAGGCAGCCAAGATCTGGATATGCTGGACAGATGCTGAACAGTTCCTATGTCTATAGGCAGCTGGAGGAGGGAGGGGGGGGGGGGGGGGGGCATTGGGGGGGTTAATTAATCATATTCGTGTTATAAGTTCACTTACTATCAGCAAATGTTGGAAAATACACACTTCAAGATGAAGTCAGGCTTTTTAGTGAGGCAGGCTGTAGATGTATTAGAAAGCAATAATGCCTGAACAGCTGTATTGTGGGAATGGCAGACAGAACAAAGGAGGGAGAGGTTATGTAACTCCTGATTCTATAGAGTTCTTCTAATGAGGAATTGGCCCGGATACTGTATTAGGATTCTCGCTTGTCACTTTCTTCTTGCATTTATTCTGAATGAATACAAGCCATCCATCAACCCTTAAAGAGTTTCCTATCAGTACATTGACCTTGAATGCTGCGCATTGATTTTCAGCAAGACATCACAACTAGGGTCGTTACAGTTACCCAGCAGTGGATGTGATTGGGAACAGGATCCGTGAAATTCCGATACTGTGCCACCTGCCCATGGTGATGGATCGCTGCCCTGCTCTCCATCAATCCTCACCTGGTTCTGGAGACGGAGACACCTGTAAGAAATTCATCATCCCGCCGAGCAAAAAGGCAAAACAAGCAGAGACAAGTTAAGCTCTTTGGCGATTCTTTTAGCTTAGTTATCTGTCACTCACTGAGCTGAGAATGGTGCAACCGCGAGCTGTGAACTGTTAAACCCTTCTTACCGCAGACCTTCACGTCAGCCCATGTGTTCAATGGCAATGAAACAGAAAAAAAATATATGCTGTATATTGTGCAGGTCCTCCAGACACTGCCAAAAAAACCCTCTGACTCTATGAAGAATGGGCCCCCTGGTAGCTCAGAAGGAGTCCTGTAATATCTGGTACGGATCCTGCAAGCCCGTAAGCTGCCATGTCCATGAATTGGACTTGTTTTTCAGTACCTTCAACAGTTGCTTGAAAAAGCAGAGATGTCGTGAACATAGAATTTTCCATTCACGAACGGCGAAATCAAACTTCTGAAAAATGTTCGGGAACAGGTGAATCTGGCGAACCGCCATAGACTTCAATGGGCAGGCGAAATTTAAAACCTACAACGTTTTTGGCCACAAAAGTAATGGAAAACTTGTTTCAAAGGGTCCAACACCTGGACACAGGGGCATGCCAGAGGGGGATCCATGCCAAAAGTCCCACCAAAAATTACGGAGTTGACGCAGAGTCAGGTTTTAATCCCTAAAGGGCAGAAATCATATTATGCACAGCTCTGGGTGTCAGTGGGCTGTGGAGTGTCTCACACAGAGAAATGCAATAGTACTATCAGAATACAGTCAAATAATAATGCACTGGAGTGGTTCTGTGCCTGCAACTTAATGAGGCAACAGCAGTAGTGTGCACACAGCTCTGGGTGTCAGTGTGCTGTGGAGTGTCACACACACACACACGCACGCACGCACGCATGCACCCACGCACGTACGCACGCACGCACACACACACACACACACAAAACACAGGAGACTGATGTGCTAGCCCTCAAAAGGGCTGTTTGCTTTCACAGCTAGCGAGGAACAAGGACACAGGCCTAGCTAATGCTTTCCCTACCTATCTGCAGCAAGTCTGACCCTGCTCTCAGTAAAAGTCAGCACAGCAGCCAGCAGAGAATTAATAAAATATGGCCACTGCAACTGCTTTTTGATAGGGGGGGCGGGGGTTCAGGAAGGGGTGCTAGCTGATTGGCTGCCATGTGTCTGCTGACTGTGAGGTAAGGGGTCAAAGGTTAGCTGAATGATGATGTATAGGGGGCGAAATGTTCGCTGTTCTCCACAAATGCGAACAGCCGATGTTCGCAGAATACTGCTCACCGGCAACCAGCTCGGGCCATCTCTATGAAACAGTTGCTCACATAGCCATTGTAGGCACTTTCAGTGTGGGGTAAGGTTCTGAGTGGTGGGCAGCTATGAAGGAACCTGTGATTCAGTATGTGTTCTGACAGCTTTCGCTAGTAACCAGCAAAGTTTCAGCGATGTGTATATCAATAATGAGCGGTGGGCACCGGACATGGATTAAGATCTAATGGGGCCCAAGGCAAGGTAGTAGAGTCGCCACCCTCTTTCGGTCCTTTTGGTAAGCTGAAGTGGAAAGAGGTCAGAGAAGGTGGCAGGTAGGCCCCCTCACACCCTCTAGGCTCCAGGCACCTGCCTAGGTTGCCTGGTTGATGATCCTGCTCTGGTGGGCTCACATAGCTCTGCAGTTGGTTCATGAATCCATACAAACAGATTCTCACAGTTCTAAAGCAGTTAACTGATTGTGACATCAAATATAGTTTAAAGAAGGGAAAGGTCCCATTTAAAGGGTACCTGAAGCGAGGAAAATTATTTAAAATAAACACATTACGTACTGTACCTGCAAATGAATATTACATACTAACCTCACAGACGCTCACCATTTTCTTCTTACAGTGATCCCTTCCAGTTCTGACAATATTTTGTCAGAACTGAGAAATATACCAGTTGCTGTCAGTTATATATCAGCAGCTGTCAGTTACAATTGTATGTGCAAGGTAATGTCCATGTTTCCCTAAGGCTCAAGTGGGTGATATTACAGTTTGTCAGTGTGCTGACCAGGAAGCTGTTAGGAGGTAATGGCCATTTCTAAAACGGAGGACGGAGAAATCCATTGATCACAGTGGACAAATGGGACGCAGGAGAGGAGAAAGAGATTGAGGAATAGACTACACAGAAGGTAAGTATGACCTGTGTATGGTTATTTTGACGTTTTATTTTCAGTTTAGGTTCTCTTTAAACCTTATGGCTTATATATACTATGGGGTGAAGTTCTATGTATCTATATTTATTTATCTATATATTTTTATGTATATTGTATAGTGTATATTGTAGTATTTATCTGACTACTATATAATTACCATATATATGTAAATTATTATATATTTTATATCAAAGTGTATTTCGGTGTTTTAGATAGACCTTTATAAAAATGTGAATATCTCAAAAACGATAAAGGATAGAACGATGATTTTTGCAGCACAAATGAGCACATGCACAGCACTACCCACCCATACCTTCTTCCATGTCTCTAGGTTGTACGGGGGCAGGGCCGGGCCGAGGCATAGGTTGGAGAGGCTCCAGCCTCAGGGCGCAGTGTAGGAGGGGGCGCACAATTCATTCAGCTGTCATTCCTAATTGTGTTTGAAGCAGAAATAAATAAGAAAAGGGGATACATGGCAGTGACTGCAAGGCAGATAACTAGAGATTAAGGTATTGGGGAGGTTGGGGGCCCTGGGACGCCTCTTAGTCTAGTAGCAATCAGTGTGTGACGGCTGGGGCGGAGGGATGGAGGGGCGCACTTTGGTGTCTCAGCCTTGGGTGCCAGAGGACCTTGTCCCAGCTCTGTATGGGGGTTTGGTGATAGTATTGTTCTGGAAATAATAAGGGTTATTATCTATAAAATGAAAGCACCACACATCTTAATTTTTTGCAGCACAAATGGGCACAATAATAGCACTAATTAAGCATGAGGGAATTTTTATTTGTGCTGATTGTAGGAGGGCCAGCTTCACGGAGCTGTTTTGAATTTTGGCCTGATGAAGCGAGACTTTTGGGCTCATGAAACGCATAGTCTAGTGCTAATAAACAGCTTTCCTTTACCCAAATGGTGTCGTCATTGAGGTAAGCCACCTCGATCTTTCATGTTTTAGATTTTAAATTATTTATCTTTTTTTTGGGGCGCCTCTTATCCCTTGTTCTGTAGTTGGTCCACCTGTTGCCCTTCCTCTCCCTGTAGCAGCATTGGAAGGAGCTTCCACTGCATACTGGGAACACTCCACAAGAACTATCATTATGGTGATGCTCTGATACCAAGAAGATGAATGGAGGAAATAGATCAATGAAAAAAAATAATTAAAATAAAATAATATTAAAAAAAAAAAAAAACATTAAAAAAGCTTTAAAGAGGGATTGTCAGCCACAAAATCAAATTCCTTTTTCCCACTGCTCTGTGTTTATTGTGCAGCCTGGAACCTTACCCTGCAGTGCAAGCTCTCCGATCTATTCAGAAATGTTTCTGCTGTAATAAATGTTATCTCAGTTAGACTGGCTCTATTCTCTCGCCTTCACCGAACACTGTGATAGAGGGAAGCTTGTCATCTGCCCCCCACATTCCTGCTCCTCACTGATTGGCTGAGGGCAGTTCAGTGCTGCTGAAATACGATCTCTATGCCTGTGCTTTCATGTGTTTACAAGCAGGCAGCTATGACAGAAATTCTAGGAGGAAAAAAAAAGAATAAGGGAGGGAATTGCATCAGGATTGGCTTCAGCCTGAGGGAGCCAAGATGGCAAGTGCTAGGAACAGCATTATCTTAATTTACTATATAAATTTCACTGAAATCAAAACGTGGACAGCACAATGCATCTGTTATGCAAGTAGAGTAGTTATTTAATTATATATGCGTTTTCTTCCTGGCATAGTGTGGCTGACCCTGCTGCATTAAAAAGTGGAATACGTTGGGTTTGTCTGAAAGGTGCAAGTTCTATTTCTGCTCTGTGAAAATTAGCAGAAAATGCAACAAAACATTTATAACTCTACTGTGCCACTACTGTGCTATTCTATAGCATATTCTGAAACTTAAAAAGCTGGGGATGCAAATCACATCTATGAACTACAATGAATGCTGGGAGCGACTTATTTGAATAACATGCCTTTTGCTGCTTAGCCAAAACCGCATGCAAAACACATATATTAAGTCTATGGGCCGCATAAATTGGCAATTTTCCCGCTTCCCGTGATTCGCATACAATACTTTCCTAGAGAGTCTCACAGGTATGCATTTTTGCATGCATTTTTGGTTTGTGTCTGACGTGGTTTAACCACTTTATCACCACAGGTGCGTATATCTACGCTCCTTTTAACACCCTTTGCCCACCAGGAGTGTATATATACGCACCTCCTGCCGCTACCGCCGCTGTCCGCGATCCCGCTCGCTCGTGTGCTCATGCATGTCACCGGCCGCTCGCCCGGAGATCAATGAACGGGAAAAAACGTTCCCGTTCATTGATCTCAGCCCCCCAGCAATGATCGGCTGCTTCGATGTGGAGCAGCGCGATCATTGTGAAAAAAGAAAAAGTTTCCCAGCATCGTTGAACTTCCTGTAAGCGTACCACCGATGCTTACAGGATGCATTTACAAAAAATTACTGTGGCCACCTTGTGGCCAAATAGTAAAACTACATCCAAAACATTTTTCATATACAAATACATACTTTTACACTATAAATTAACTCATTACCTCCCACACTCTCCCACTTATTTTTTGTAATAAAAAGAAAAAAAATTACAATTAAAAAAAAAACATAAATAGTTACCTTAGAGACTTATGTCAAGAGGGTATAACACTGTTACTTTATAAACTATGGGCTTGTAATTAGGGATGGACGCAAAACTGAAAAAAAATGCACCTTTATTTCCAAATAAAATATTGGCGCCAAACATTGTGATAGGGACATAATTTAAGCGGTGTAATAACCGGGACAAATGGGCAAATACATTTCATGGATTTTAATTACAGTAGCATGCATTATTTAAAAACTAATGGTTGAAACTGAAAAATAATGTTTTTTTTTCCCCACATTTTTTCCTATTTTCCCATTAAAACACATTTAGAATAAAATAATTCTTGGCATAATGCCCCACCTAAAGAAAGCCTAATTGGTGGCGAAAAAAGCAAGATATAGTTCATTTCATTGCGATAAGTAATAATAAAGTTATAGACGAATGAATGGAAGGAGCACTGAAAGATGAAAATTGCTCTGGTGCTCAAGGGGAAAAACCCCTCAGTGGTGAAGTGGTTAAAATGTATGTGAAATAATATAATAATTAGGGATGCTCATTCTGATTCTGCGGAATTGAAATTTTTGCATTTCCGATCGGAGATAGCATTTTCGCATTTGTATGCGGAAATCACATACCTCCCAACTTTTTGAGATAAGAGGGACACTTTAAGACACACCCCTGCCACACCCGTAACCCCGCCCCCACCACACTCCTCATCATGCATACCACAAAGAATTCATAAGCAGAACATGTAGTTTTATCATTCAAACCACACCGGTCCTTTTTATCATCATTCATATCTCTTCATTTTAACATTTGAAAATAAGAAATGTATCATTTAAACAATGGAAATAAAGTTTAGAGTCAATTACACAAATATTTCAAGAAATCTGTACACCAGTCTTGAAAGAGGGACAAATGAGGAAGAAAGAAGGACAGAGGGATTGGGTTCTCAAAGAGGGACTATCACTCCAAAAAAGGGACAGTTGGTAGCTATGAAATCATATTGCGGTAAGCGGAAATTGAACGGGAAATTGATAAAAATTCATATCAGACATGTTGGAAAAAATCGATCTGGCAGCTAAATCTGGCAGAAACTTGTATCGTGTGTACCTAGCGTAAGGCTGGGTACACACCATGAGTTTTTATGGTCGATTTACTGTCAGATCGATTATCTCCAACACGTCCGATTTGCTTTCCGATCGATTTTAGTGCATTTTCCGATCGATTTCCGTTAACTTTAATAGGACATGGATCGGAAAATGCTCGGAAATCGATCGGAAAGCAAATCGGACGTGTTGGAAATAATCGATCTGACAGTAAATCGACCATAAATTCTCATAGTGTGTACCTAGCATAAGACTGGAACTCAAATACCTTAATTTCTACCAGACCTGTTTTTCTGTTGGGGCATATCAGAAAGGTGGTTTATTTTTAACTAATTTATGGCTTGCAGCTACAGATTTCAGTGGCTTATCCATCATTAATAAATAGTCTTACTTTTCACCTGGAAGTGTTTTTCCCCAAGGAGAAGATTACATGTTCTCTGACCTTCCTACATGTGTGTTAGGTCAGAAAGTTCTCAAGCTAAATGTGATAAGCCTGTTCAGAAGTCCTTGCCGCCCGTCTCTGTGGTCAAAGATGGTTAATATGCTTGGAGATAAACTTGGACGATTACCAGTGAGCATCCCCATTATAGATACAGCCACTGATCACTCAGCACGATGACCTCATTCCAGTCGTACATTCTGTGCACGGTAGGGCAGTAAGTAAACATGGATACTATCGCTATGGAGCTCATCTGTGACTGAGTATAAGTGTAAATGCAGACAGAGAAACGTGTGTATCAAAAAAGGGCGCCTGGAAAAAAGGTGCAGGGCATAGCCGAAATTGTAAGTTTTAATGCAAAACCATATTTTTCGTTTAAGAGGTTGTAAACGAAAATTTAGTGCTAAATAGGTTAAATAAACGGAAATGAAATGGCAAAATACCGTCTATAACAACAAACGAATTCTGAAATGAAACGTCAAATAGCATCTATAACAAAAACGATATGTACACTTGTATTAAGCATAGCAATGCAATGGTAGATTTTACAGATATTTTACTGCAATTATACCTAACTGGCTCACACAGATCTCTCCCTATCCCTAACCCCTAGACCCCCTCTTTGTTTAAATATACATCATTTAATAAATTGTATATATTACATTTATTGTGCTGTAACTATACCTAACCTTACTCTCACACAGAGCCCTCCCTGTACCTATCCCTAACCCCTAGACCCCCCCTAGTGGTGCCTAACCCTAACCCCCCCCCCCTGGTGGTGCCTAACCCTAACCACTCCCCTGGTGGTGCCTAACCCTAACCACCCCCTGGTGGTGCCTAAACCTAAGCACCCCTCTAGTGGTGCCTAACCCTAAATCTCCCCTGGTGGTGCCTAACCCTAACCACCCCCTGGTGGTGCCTAAACCTAACCACCCCCCTGGTGGTGCCTAGCCCTAACCACCTCCCTGGTGGTGCCTAAACCTAACTACACCCTGGTGGTGCCTAAACCTAAGCACCCCCCTAGTGGTGCCTAACCCTAAATCTCCCGTGGTGATGCCTAACCCTAACCATCCCCCTGGTGGTGTATATTGCACTGTAACTATACCTAACCCTCCCTGTACCTAACCCTAACCCCTAGACCCCTCTGGTGGTGCCTAACCCTAACCACCCCCTGGTTGAGTATATTATACTGTAAGTATACCTAACCCTCCCTGTACCTATCCCTAACCCCTAGACCCTCCTGGTAATGCCTATACCTAACCATCCCCACCGCACAAACACCCTAAACACATATAAACAATGCTATATTTAATCCTTAAAATACTTCACTACGAATAACATGAATAAAATAATTTATATATTTGTAATAGAATAAATAGCGCTTAAAATCACGTATACATTAAAATTATAAATAGAGAAAAGTAAATATAAATATATACAATACAATAGATAGCCTTACAATCACGTACGCATTAGAAATCTTAAAATAACAGTAATATTAAAAGCGATATTTTAGTAACTATAATCAACGCATTATAAGTGTAAAAACAAAGTTAATACCAAAAGCGATGTTTTTCTAATACAATAAGGTTGAAAATGGTATTTAAGCATTATACATATGAAAACGAATTTTTAAATGATAAAAGAAGTGTAAACGAAAATTTAGTTGTTATACTTTTGTAAGCGAAATTTTAAAACGACGAAATAAGTAAAAACTGCTATAAGCGAAATTTAAAAACAAAAAAATAAGTATAACACAAAGTCAAAACGAACTTGTAAACGATATTTGTTATAAACCTTATTCTGTAAACGAAAACTTTTGTTAACACGATCCCTGTAACCGCTATTTCTCGGGCGCCCTTTTTTCCTGTCGGGCGTCGAATAGCCGATATTTTGCATTGCAGTCTATGGAGGCCCCTTTTTGTCCACTATCCCTGTGCGCCCTTTTTTTACTAGCACCCAGAGAAACAGCCAATGAATAAACCAAAAATGTTTGTACATAAAATGACTCTACCAAGTGCTAGAGTAAGCAGGTAAGCATGCCCATCACAGTAGCAAAAATTCAAACATCCAATAACTGGGCACTTGGGGGTATTCTTTTTATGCTTTTATGACTCAGCTTCATCATATTCACATTGTTCTTGCTTCAGCAATGTGAATATAAGTCTGCAGTAGAGATGGTCGTTTGGCACAACAGGAATTTCGGCACAGCAGACTCGTATCCCATAGTTCCCAAAATGACCTTCTAACTAAAAATCAGCTAGCCAATTGGGATGGAGTTTTCAGTGATGGGCAGGCCCCAGTGCCTGACTCTTCTCCATGAACCGGCACAGGTTATTTATGCATAACATGCACCGCATGGCAGCATGGAGAAGAGGCAGGCAGCGGGGCTGAAGACAGAGCACAGATGGAGCAGTCACCGGGACAGGTGAGTTATTAAAATGCAGTCAGCCACACATTGGGCAGTGGCCCGGGGAGCAGTCGGGGGAGAGACCATCGGGGGTGGGGTGTTAGCTGGCTTGGGAGAATCTGGGGGCTGACTTTGCTGGGGGGTAGGGGACCCCCAAGTTACCTTTATTCCTGGGCCTCCAAGCCACTTAACCCACCCTGACAACTTCTGGTGGGAAGGGTAAAGGGGGAACAATCCACATAATGGAGGTGATCCGTCAGGCTGGATAATTTGGTAATGCAATGGGGCAGCTGTGCACTTGCTAGATTCTAGGCAGAGGTCGGGGCTGTCTTGAGTTAAGACTAGCATCTTAAAGGACTTCCTCATGCCATCCTGACACAGACTGCATCCTTGGCTCTCTTCAGAAGACCACACCATCAGCGCGCGACGTGCTCAGGAGACCTCTAGGAGCCACAGTGTCACGCCAGTCATACTGTGCATTCACATTACGTATTTGCAGCGATCTGCACATGCGCAAAGAGATCTTCTTACATGTCAGCCTAGTAAAGGCCATATTACAGCTAAAAAGATCAGCGCCGGGGGGAACTGAGGATGCAGTCAGCATGAGGATAGGTATATGCAATACCGGTATATACTCTCACTTCGGAAGTCTTTTTAAGAGAAACTGTAACCAAGGATTGAACCTTATCCCAATCAGTAGCTGATACCTCTTTCCCATGAGAAGTCTTTACCTTTTCTCAGACAGATCATCAGGGGGCTCTGTATGGCTGATATTGTGGTGAAACCCCTCCCACAGTGTGATGTCAGAACCAGGGTGCTGACATCACATTGTGGGTGCCTTGTTGCATTGTGGGAAATAACAGCTGTTTCCAACTGCCAAAAATGCATCATCTCCTTCCACAGACATCACCTGCCAGCAGTAAAAATGTTGCCATGTGATAAAGGTCAGAATGTAAATCAGGGAGAGGAAAAATTATACAATGGGCAAACAATGGGCACTTTTTTCATTACGTTATTTTCACTGCAGTTCCTCTTTAAAGTGGACCCAAATTAAAAATAAAAGATTTCAGAAATAAAATCTATTTTCTAAATTATAATAATAAATAGCACCACTTTTTCAGCTGCATGATGACAAATATAAAATATTTTACATTTATTGGAGGAACCCCTCCCTTCCTTTCAAATTGCCGGGATTTTTCCGGCAAACTGGTGGAGTAGATGGTGTCCAGCAAAGGAGGAATTGCTAATGGCTGCCCCCAGTATAACCCTAGTTATGAAAAGAGAAGGGTGAAAAGCATGCACTGAAATGCTCATAAGCTTGAAGGAGTGTTTATTTATCTTTGTATGTGTCAGAGTGGTGAAACTAAATATTTTGTATTAAAAAAATGTTTGGTTTGGGTCCGCTTTAAAGGAATACTTAAGTCATCAAAAAAAAATGACTTCTACTCACCCGGGGCTCTCCTCAGCCCCCTGCAGCTGAACGGTGCCCTCAGCGTGTCCCTCCGACGCGCCTGGACACGCCGGCGGGCACTTCCTGTTTGGCCGTCACCGGCCGACAGGCTGGGAACGCGGCTTGTTAGCCGCGTTCCCGGCCGCAATAGCATTATAGATGGCGCTATTGCGGCCTGTCGGCCGGTGACGGCCAAACCGGAAGTGCCCACCGGCGTGTCCAGGCGCATCGGAGGGACACAGCAAGGTTCAGCTGCAGGGGGCTGAGGAGAGCCCCGGGTGAGTAGAAGTCATTTTTTTTTTTGATGACTTAAGTATTCCTTTACGTTCTGGACTCCAACTCATATTACTTCACCAGATTTCAGCAGCCTGTATTTTTTTAAACTGCTGAATATTTTGACATGCAGAGTTCACAGAACATAACCTCTGTATGCCTTTCTTCACAATATCATTACTTCCTATAGTCCTGGCTTGTGGCGAGTAGGGTTGCTCGTCGGATTCAGCGGAATTGAGACTTCCGCGATTCCGGCCAGAAATTGGCAGTTCCGTTCCGCTGAGCCGGAACGGAACATCTATAGCGGTAATCGGTAAATAGTGGAATTTCTATGCGGAATTTCAATGCAGAATTTCATCAGAATTTAGAGCCATCGGAAATTAAAAGCCAATCAGAAGCGTGTAAAAGCTGCATTTACTGTTAGGCAGAATTTTTAAGCCATTCAGATAGATCGGAAGGGATAGACCCATCACAGAAGCTTAAAACACGCTGATTTCTGCATTTGTAGCAGCAGGAGTTGTTGTAGGCCATGGGATCCTGTGTCTCTAATACTTCTTGAGCCCCTCAACAACCATGCAGATCAGGTGCTCTGACTGAAGTCAGACTGAATTATCTGCATGCTTGTTTCAGGATTGTGATTCAGCCACCACTAAAGCCAAAGTTATCAGCAGGACTGCCAGGGAACTGGTATTTGTTTAAAAGGAAACATCCATTAGATTCCCTTTAACATTGTGGAAATTGTTCTGCCGGAATGCGGAATTCCGCGGAATGTAGCGGTATCGGAATTTCGTTATAGCGGTAGGCGGATTTACCGCAATATTTGAAATCGCCTCTTCCGATCATCCCTAATGGCGAGTTTGCTTTAAGACTGTACTGCCAAACTGCAGAGACTGAAATTAGGCGATTGTGACATCTTCTAACCATCAGTATCTCTTCATTTCTAGTGAAGGAATCTGGTCCGGAGATGTCAAGCTGAGCAGCCAAGTCAGGCATCAATAAATTACTCTGACATATAACACTTCATCAGGAACGTCAGCCTCCTATCTCCAGCTTGGAAAGCATTGAGAATCACCTCACTTGCCCGCAGAATCTGCTTGTAATCCTTGAGAAATACAGCTCACTGGAAAGACAAGTTTATTTTTCCAGCATACTTTGTGCAATCCTTCATGTGCGTATATTTAGCTCAATATCTCCAAAGCTAATAGCGGAATACAAGTACTTCTTTCTTTGGCCTCATATCCTTGAAACCAGAAAATCTGTATATAGCTCGATGAATAAAATTCCCGGTAGCAGAAAAAACGGGCGCCGCCATAGACTCTAATGCAATTACCGTTAATACGCCGAAAAAAGCAGAAAAAAAGGGCGCCGCGATAAATATCGTTAATAACATTACAACATTAGAGTTTTTGAAGTATGTTATCGTTTTAGAAGCTTGCAACGTTATAGTTTTTGTCATATTATTTCGTTTGTATGTACAGATTTTAAGTTTTCAAAGATCTTATCATTTTTATGTGTAAAGGGGTATTTCTGCAGAAGGAGTGGTTAGGGTTAGGCACCACCAGGGGGCGTGGTTAGGATTAGGCACCACCAGGGGGAGTGGTTAGGGTTAGGCACCACCCGGGCGGCGGTTAGTTTTAGGCAACACCAGGGGGAGTGGTTAGGGTTAGGCACCACCCGGGCGGTGATTAGTTTTAAGCAACACCAGGGGGAGTGGTTAGGGTTAGGCAGCACCAGAGGGGGGTTAGGATTAGGCACCACTGGGGGGTGGTTAGGGTTAGGCCCCACCAGGGGAGTGGTTAGTTTTAGGCACCACCAGGGGAGGGTTCTTAGTGAGGGTAGAGTTGGGTTAAGCTGTATTGTTGAATTACGTAACAATATTTAACGTTAATATCTTTTTGTTATTATTTCTCATCTATTTTTACAACGGTATTTATCGTTAACCAAGTTTGACAACGATGTTTATCATTATTAGATTTCGTTATCCACCCTCACCATTTTGTTATCCAGCCGGGCCCTTTTTTCACTGCGCCCTTTTCTCATGCACACAAATCTTACCTTGCTCTGCGTCTTTAAAAGGCAGAGTGTGATTTTAAAACTGCAACTGTATGATGCAATGTTATAAAACAAAACTGCAGTATATAACTGAAATAAAAATGTGAGACTCTTTTATTTGCTGCTAATGTTCTATTAATCATCCATGGGGGCTCACACCCACTAGCAGCCTTTTCTAAGCACTAGTGATTTGAAAAGCTCTTGCTAATGCAATGCTATGGGATATTTTTCTAAAATCACATTGCTCAAGTGGGATCACACCCACAGCATTACATTAGCAAGTGCTTTTCAAAACACAACTGCTTAGTAACGGCTTAGTAACACAATGCTAGTGGGTTCCAGGCCTACTACACATACAACTCATTATATCATAAGAGTTTTTGCTTCAGGTTTGTTTTAATTCTGGCAAGGTAAATCACTGTGGAATCTTTTTTGCTCCCTACTGTGCAGAAACATAACATGATCTCGGAAAGTGCTCTGGGGAGGAAAGCTACATGACATCATAGCCTAAGCTAAACATTACTGCAAGGGCTGGTGCACACCTAAAAGCGCTAGAGTAATCACAAACGCTCAGTGTTTTTAGAAGTAATTTTTTAAGCAATTCTAGGCATGTGCCTAGTGATTTTGTAGTTATGCCTGGCAATTTTGAGAGCGTTTTGGTGTAGCGATTTTTTTATTTTTGGTACAGTAGAAGCAAGCTGCAAGTGTAAAGCTTTTGTATAAAACACGCTTGGAAAATCGCTCTGATCTAGTACTTTTTAGAGAAATTTTCCACTTTACTATATTTAAAGAGAACTCGAGGTGGGTTTTAAGAATGCCATTAGGACACAGAGGCTGGTTCTGCATACAATGACCAGTCTCTGTTACTATACTGTGCCCCCCCCCCCCCCCAGGCCCCCCTGCGCTCTGCTGTCCCCCATAAATAAAACCGCAGGGCTAGCGCCATACAGCGTGTCGCTAGCAGGTTGTTTACCTCTGAGTGTCTGTCACCGCCTCTCCCCCGCCTCCTCTATAGCGCCGCTCCCGGCCTGCATCTCTTCCCTCCAATCAGCAGGGAGGGAAGGGAGTCGCAGGCGGGGAGCAGCACTATAGAGGAGGCGGGGGATCGGCAGTGACAGACGCTCAGAAGTAAATAGCCTACTTTTCACGCTGCTCTCCCATTGCTGCAACTCACTTGCACTGCCATCTATATGACGGCAGAGGTCTGTGAGCCAGTCAGAAGCCTATTTCATTTGCTCCTGACCCTGTCATCACTGTTAGCCAAATCCATTGGCATACCTCCCAACTTTTGAAGAATCCAAAGAGGGATACTTAAGCCACACCCCCTGTGTGCCCTTAAGCCACACACCTGCTTTTGCAGGAGGATGACAATGGGAGGGAGGAGGGTGCGGAGGAGGGTGCCAGTTGGTGGGAGAGGGTGACACTGGGTGGAAAGGAGGGGGCCACTGGGTGGGGAGGAAGGTGCCCATGGGTAGAAGGAGGGTGCCACTGGGTGGGGAGGTGGGTGCCAGTGGGTAGAAGGGAGAAGGGTAGAAGGGAGTTGCCAGTGGGTTGGGAGGTGAGTGCCTTTGGGTGGGGAGGAAGGTGCTGGTGGGTAGGAAGGGGTTGCCAGTGAGGAGGGGCGACAAAGATGTCAGTGGGTGGGGAGGAGGGTGCTTATGGGTGGGGAGGAGGGTGCCCGTGGGTGGGGAGGAAGGCGCCCGTGGGTGGGGAGAGAGTGCTACTTTGGGTGGGGAGGAAGATGCCTGGGCATAGAGCCGGCTCCCGGTATGCGCGCATGGATGCGTAGGAAACAGAAACTAGCAGAGAAGAGCCGGCACACATGGATGGGTAAGATGACCACCGCTCCGCTGCGCAAACTCTGCATGCAGGGGGGGCACATACAGTAGGGGGGGCATTCAGAGGGAGGGAGGTATGATGCCGGTGCGCCTGCTCCCACATCCCACTTTGCGAGGCTGGCACCTCGATCGTTTTTTCTCCTCTCTTCCCAGTCGGCCGGGACCCAGGGGGGCTATACCGGGATAGTGGAAGAGCCCTTCCAACTCGGGACAGTCCCGCCAGACCTGGGACAGTTGGGGGGCTTGCATTGGCTTACATGGATGGACAGCATCAGGAGCCAATGAAAGCAGCTCCTGACCTGCTCACACAGCTCTGCCGTCATAAGGACGCCAGAAAGAGGGACCTGCGGCGATGGGAGAGCGGCATGACTGGCGGGATCAATGGGCCTGTGCGGGGAATCGTTGTTTAGTGTCGTTTTGCGGTACCAGCAGTCTCTGGTCCTTAAGGGGACAGACACTGCTGGTACAGAAGTAGTTAAAGTAAAACTTTAGTCAAAGCACTAGATCTGTACACTTATTCTCGGTCTGTAGCTGAAAGTATTGGACCTAGAGGATCAGCAGGGCAGTCAGGCAAACAGCATTGTTTATAGGAACATACATAAGACAGCCTTCATATCCCTTTTACTACAAGGACGCTTTACAAGAAATGCTGGGGTGCAGCTAGGCCCATGCAAATCAAGCAGTAGCTTGAGGCCTAACCCTCCCCCCCCCCCCCCCCGATGTGTCATGAGAGCTACAGTCAATCAAGGCTCCGATTTGTCAGCCATTGGCAGAGAGGGGAGCAGGCTGCGGCTGTGTTTTACACAGGGTTACTTTAAAGGAGTACTGTAGGGGGGTAAGAGGAAAAAGAGTTGAACTTACCTGGGGCTTCTAATAGTCCCCTGCAGACGTTCTGTGCCTGCGCAGCCACTCACCGATGCTCTGGTCCCCACCGCCGGTTCACTTTCGGAATTCGATGCTGCGCAGACGCTGCAAATTCCGGAAGTTAACCCGGCGGCAGGGACCGGAACATTGGTTAGTGACTGCGCAGGCACAGAACGTCTGCTGGGGACTGGTAGAAGTCCCAGGTAATTTCAACTCTGTTTACCCCCTGCCCCCCTACAGTATTCCTTTAAGTTGCACTTAAATGCTCTGAAAACAACTGAAGATGGGTATTGTGTGCTATCAGTTTGTGCATTGATTGCAACAACAACATGCTCCACTGACTCTAACAAAGTCATGCTGAGCTAGCAGACACATCGAGTTAAAGTCCTGTGAAGCTTTTTGAACCAGGCATTGATTGCAGTGGGAGAAGTTGCTATCATAGCCACACCTTCCCCTGTATTTAGCCTTAAAGAGCATAAGTTACTTAACCAATATTATATTCAGCAGTGATGCACTGGGAGACATCTCAAGCTCACTCCAACCTGAATTATCGCAAATTATTTCTGTTTTAAGAAAGCAAACGTTTGTTTTACTTAACCAAGACACAGTTGTACTTTAAGGTTAAATCATTTATAAAATCAATAGATTGAAATGACAAACTGTTTAAAGGGAACCTAAACTGAGAAGGATATGGATTTTTCCTTTTAAAATAATACCAGTTGCCTGACTCTCCTGCTGCCCCAGTGTCTCTAATACGTTTAGCCACAGCCCCTGAACAAGCATGCAGAGCAGGTGCTCTGACTGAAGTCAGACTGGATTAGCTGCATGCTTGTTTCAGGTCTGTGATTCAGCCACTACTGCAGCCTAAGATCAGCAGGAGTCAGGCAACTGGTATTGTTTAAAAGGAAACATCCATATCCCTCTCAGTTTAGGTTTCCTTTAAGGAATTAGATTTGTTCATCAGGCAAGGTACTGCGATTTCTAAAAGAACCTAACTCATCCTAAAATCTTCCTTTTCCTAATCTACTGATGTTGCCATTAAAAAGTATCAACTTAACTCCAAAGATTCTGCTTTAAAGTGTTACTTAAGCCAAAAAACAAAACAAAATCAGTTTACCTTACCTTGGGCTTCTCGCATCCCCTGCAGTCATCCTGTGCCCACACCGTCCATCCGTGACCCTCCAGTAAGCAGTGACGACCCCCTGAAAGCTGGCCGGTCGTGGCCCATTGAAGGCCACTGCGCATGAGCGGCCCCAAGCCAGGCGCACCCTGATCATGCGTCTGTTGCTGGGTGCATTCTGCGCATCTGCAGTAGCATTTTTCCTGTACAGTGCACGTGCAGAACACTGCCATGCACTGCCTAATTATAGTCTAGGAAGTTGATGGAACATGTCTATTTTGCTGCATCTCATAAGCCTGCTTGTATGCAGGGGCGTAACAATGGACCCTGCAAGGGATGTATCCGCAGGGGGGCCCAGAAGCTTCAAGGGGCCCCAAGGGGGGAGAAGTTTCTTTTCCCTTTCCTGAGAGACTGACAACTAAAGCCCCGTCTACCATCTACACGCATCAGCGGCTTGATTGATAAGTCACATCGCTCCGTGTACACGGGGCTTTAGGGCACGGAGAGAAAAAAACCTTCTGCTCTCTGCACAATTGTTCTAATGACTGCATCTGCTCAGCCACTGATAAGGAAGTTTTAAAGACAGAGATTTGTAGACAGTCCATATTCAGTGTTCAGCAGAGTCTTGTGTACAGTGCTGCTCTACCACCAGCCTCTCTACCCCTTCCCAAGTGCTGTGTACTGTAGGGATGCTGGGGGAGTCTGGGCACGGAGAGAAAAAACTTTCTATTCTCTGCACAAATGGGGGCCCCTTCCAAAGTTTTGCAGGGGGGCCCAGTGATTTCTAGCTAAGCCCCTGCTCGTATGCCTCATTCCCCACCAGTCTTCTGATCACTATACATTTTAGAACTGATCGGTGCCAACTGGATGGAAGATTAGTGGCAGATATAATCAAAGCACTGCAAACATTGACCTTTGTGTGGTTACCTTTAAAGCCTAATGCTGATTTTTTTTTGCAATTTGACACAAAGGTAGCGACTCCCAAAAGCTAATTCTACAACATTTTTTTGGTTAGTACACATAAAAAATAACATCACATACAGTACTCAGCCTTTTATGACACACTACACTAAAATCTGTCTTGCTCTATTGACTGGGGCATGATTAAACAAGCTCTTAAAGAACAACCATGCTACCAGCACGTATGTCAACTGCAAAAGCAAATATGTACCCGTGGAAGGCAATGTTCTGAAGAAAAAGATACAGAACTGACCTGTGTTACAGTTTGCTCAATTTTATCAGCAGTTGTAAACTGAGTTGTTAAATCGTCTGCTGCTTCATATTAACTGCAAATAATCTGATCTGCACACTCACTGCCATCATGAAAAACCTTATTGTCTGGAATAGGACACAGAACGCTTGTATATTCTGAAAGCTGGGAAACTTTTATACATTTTTGTAAAGAACTGTTAAATAACAGGTCAAAGAAAAGAGAAAAGAGCTATTATGGCTCTTCAGTGCCTGTAAGTAAGAGTTACTGATAATACACGCTCCGGTTTAAAAAACAAAAACAATAGCAACTACCGCCCCCCCCCCCCCCCCCCATGTCACTGATTCTGTCTCTGGGGAATATGAGCTGAGATTTGTCCGTAGAGTGGAATTAACATGCGTATGGACTTTGCATGGGCATAGAGCCGTTAGTGCCAGACTTCTCATGACTCGCTGCCCAATAACAGTTTTACGTGGTCGTTATCTAGTGGGCAGATTGGTTTTGGAAATCCTTTTGACACACACTACATGTGCTGTAATTGTAATCACAATTTTATTAGGTCTAATGTTGGGAGCATCAAGTTTGGGCGCCTGTGGCTAATGGACAATAGAGATGGCCCGAACGGTTTGCCGGCGAACGGTTCCCGGCGAACTTCGGTGGTTTCGCGTTCGCGGAGAACCGGGAACTTTTGCAGAAGTTCAATTCGTCCCTAAAGTGCATCATTAGGGTCAACTTTGACCCTCTACATCACAGTCAGCAGGCACGTTGTAGCCAATCAGGCTACACTCCCTCCTGGAGCCACTCCCCCCCCCTTATAAAAGACAGGCAGCATCAGGCATTGGACTCACTCGTGTGCCTGCAGTAAATAGAGAAGGGACAGCGGCTGCAGACTCTCTCATAGGGAAGGATTAGTTAGGCTCTTGTAGGCTTGTTAGCTTGCTCCTTGTTGATTCTTATTGCTAAAAAAGCACCCCTCAACAGCTCTTTTGAGAGCTAATCTTGTTCTTGTGATCTATTTTTTTGTGTGTGTATCCCACAGACACTTATGTTGCATAGACAGCCTTGGTCATTTCTACTGCGTGTGCCACTGCCAGGCCCAGCACATTCAGTGACTACCTGTGTGTGACAGGTGCACATTGCAATACCCATCACCGCATATACCTACCTGTTGTTCCCTTCAGTGCACCCACCTACCTACGTGAGCGCACGCAGTGTCACTGTGCATGTCCGGTACCTGTCTGTGTGTGACAGGTGCACATTGTAATACCCATCACTGCATATACCTACCTGTTGTTCACAGTGCACCCATCTACCTACGTGAGTGCATGGAGTGTGATATACCACTCCATGCATACCTGTTAACTGCACCTGTGTGACTGCACATTGTATTAGTCAAGTCAGTCCATACCTTTCACTTCATCCCCCCCAATATGGACAAAACAAAAGGCAGAGGCAGGCCACCTGGAAGGTCTATTCGAGGTCGCACTGTCGTGATTTCGTGCAGCCCTCGACCAAAGTACAGTGTTCAGAAGAAGGCACGTGCCATCAACCCCCAATATTGTCTGGATGTAGTTGACTATTTAACACAGAACACCTCATCTTTCTCAGCTTCCGCAAGGAAGCGTGACATATCTTCCTCCTCCTGCTCTGATTCTGGCACCCCACTCAACACTCAGTCGGCCGCCACCACCAAAGTGCCATCACCCCAGGGCTCAGCGGTGTGGAATGTTTTTGTGTGTCTGCCTCAGATGAGAGCAATGCCATCTGTACTCTCTGCCACCAAAAATTGAGCCGTGGAAAGACCAAGACCCACGTAGGGACAACTACCTTACGAAGGCACATGATTACAAAGCACAAACTGCAATGGGATGACCACCTGAGAAAAGCAGCACACAAAAGCAAAGCCACACACCGCAGTGGAAGATACCAGGCTGAAATTTTTTCTCAAAAAAGGGGATACCTAAACAGTACCGTGATGCTGAAAGGCAAGTGGTGACATCTCTGGCACACAGCGTTGGGTCAAGGATTCATCTGACCACGGATGCCTGGTCTGCAAAGCACGCTCAGGCCTGCCCGAAGACTAAGTCAGTCCCCAAACACAGCATCTCTGCCTGCACGCCGTGTGACTTCCTGCCCCAAGACTAAGTCGCTCCCCACACAGCATCTCTGCCTGCAGGCCGGTTGACTGCCTTCTCCGCCACCACCAACAGGGTTCAGGACGCCAGGTGGATTCCTGAATTTTTAAGGCTAGCAGCGGCCACTATAATAATTTTTCTGGTGCGTGTACATGCCTGCCTAATTTTTCTGGCTGCACTGCAGCTGCAACAACAAAACAAAAGGCATGTACATGTGCCAATTCCCCATCGTGTTCATTACCTTGCCACAGTGAAGGGGCTTGCGTATCACAATGAAGCAATGACGGCCAGCTATATGAGTGTCTCGGGGGGGGGGGGGCACACCCAAGATAATAAGGTCGTTGCTTCATTGTGGACAGACCAAATTTGATCAGCTGGACAGTCACTTTTGTTCTATCATTGAGCTACCACAGCCCGGCGACCATATGGGCTTGGAAACCGCCACTGCCTGCACTCTCGCCATGGTGCGCACCAGTCCAGCATGGCCGTCACTACACAAACAGCTGTTTGCGTTGCGTTACACAGTCAGTGAGTTTGGTGTGTCAGTGTGAAGCAGTACTCTAATTACACTCCCTGATTGATGTATACACATGCAAGATGTTTTAAAGCACTTTAGGCCTGCAATTTAGCATGCAATGTGATTTCAGCCTTTAAAACACTGCTTTGCGTCAAATCCAGATTTTCCCCGGGACTTTTGGCGTCTATTCCACTCATCCATGCAAAAACTCAGATGTTAGAGCCCTTGAAATATCTTTTCCATCACTTTTGTGGCCAGCATAAGTGTTTCTAGTTTTCAAAGTTCGCCTCCCCATTGAAGTCTATTGCGTTTCGCGGAAGTTCGTGTGAACCGAACTTTCGTGAAAGTTCGCGTTCGCGGTTCGTGAACCGCAAATCTGAGGTTTGGGCCATCTCTAATGGACAATTTGGGTGCCCTATAGGCTCTAATGCAAATATTGGCTATAAGGCGCCCAAAGCAGTAAATTGATATATATTGTCAGATTCATGTCACATTACTCATCAACGTGATGCTAAACACTTACTTATTTTTCACCTCTGCAATAAGGAAAAACACTACATGAGATAATAAATACAGAGGTTGTTAAATTATTTTTTTCTCCTGCATTTTCTCCTAGGATATAATTTTTCATCCACTCTTTAAAGGGATACTTAAAGAGGAACTTCACCCTAAACAAACATACTGTCATTAAGTTACATTAGTTATGTTAATTAAATAGATATGTAATGTAATCTCTTAACCATCCTGTTTTAAAAGAACAGGCAAATGTTTGATTTTATGAGGGCAGCCATCTTTTTGGTTGAAAGGAGGTGACAGGGAGCATGAGACACGGTTCCAACTGTCCTGTGTCCTGATCACCCCTCCCAGTTGCTAGGCAATGAGAACAACAACATAGGAAATCCCATCATGCTTTGCACAGCATCAGGGGAAAAATGCCTGGGCAGTTTTCTTTAATGGGGTGGAGCTTAGCTTCTGTACAGCTAAAAATGAGGCTTAAGTAAGAAAAACAAAGTTCTGATACTGTGAAACTATTAAAGAAACACCAAGCCTTTTCAGTGCTGCTGAGTAGATGTTTAGTCTGGAGGTTTTCTTTAAGTGACCTGAAAATAAAAGGGTTTCACTTACCTAGGGCTTACACCAGCCCCCTGAGCAAGACGCTATTGCGGACAGGAATGCGTGCAAGGATACGCGTGGCAAGGCCTGGGCAGGGGCAGTGGCCCTCCGAGTCAATGACAATTAAACTAACTCTCGGCGGGGGACCGGATCATCGGTGAGTGGCTGCGCGGCACAGGTTGGTTGCAGGGGGCTCTTAGAAGACCAGGTAAGTGAAACCCCTTTTTTTCAGGTCACTTAAGTATCCCTTGAATGGAGAGGATGGAAAATTATATCCTAGGAGAAAATGCAGGAAAAAAAAATAATTTAACAACCTCCGTATTTGTTTATCTCATGTATTTCCCTGTTGCAGAGGTGAAAAATAAGTAAGTATTTAGCATCATTTGGATGAGTAATGTACCATGAATCTGACAACATGTGAATGTGTCAGTTGGTCTTTGGTATGTAAATATAAATTACTATATACTCTGTACAGTACTGTGGAAGATGTCAGGGCTATATAAATACTAAATAATAATAATACTAATACTACTAATAATAATAATAATGTAAAAAAATCGATACTGGGCCTAGTGTGAACCTAACCTTAGAGATTACCATGAAAATGGTAACGTTATGCTGCTGTCTGTGACCTGGCATTGCACTTGTAAAAGCTCATAAAATATAAGAGATATATGTATTAGGTACTGTTGCAATAAAGTAGATTTTAGCACTACAGAAACAAAAACTTTTGTTCTCCACAGAACAAGCCATTTATCCTTCAATATAAGTCAACCTCATGTATACGTTGACCCCACTCCTTGGCAGAGGGGAGATAGATTGGCTCTGACTCTGACATAAGTTTCTATAGTGAGATCTAAATTTCTCAACTTATAATTAAAGAGGAACTTTAGTGAAAAGGGGAAAAAAAATCAATACATTGAAGAAAGAACTTTTTTTTAGAAAGAGATCATTTTTTTTATTAATAAAAAAAACCTAAAGATTGCAGCAGCAATCAGAGACCACCAAAAGAAGGCTCTATTAGTGGGAAGAAAAGGAGGTTAAATTAGTTTGGGTGCTAAGTTGTATGACTGAGTAATAAACTATTAAAGCTGTGCAGTGCAGAATTGTAAAAAGTGGCCTGGTCACTAGGGGGGTATAAACCTCTGGTCCTCAAGAGGTTAAATATATATGGGTATCTTATATCTTGCTACACTGCAGCAAACAAGGCCTTTCTTGAACTTGCACCTTTTTCCAGTCACAACAGCAGGTGGAGCAACATACAAATAGCAGATTATCATTTGTGATACTTGATAAATTGGCTATTAAAACACCCCAAAAAATATATTTATTTTAGATTTAAACCTATTATGTAACTAAAATCCTAAAAAAGGAAAAAAAAAAACATAAAAATATAATTGAATAGAATACATTTCCTGGACAACTGGAACGGTATTTTCACTGCGCATCCTCTGGCACATTTTCCTGTTTGTGTTTGTTTCCCTTCACATTTACTCTCACAGACAGCAGTAAAAAGGCTTTGAAAAACCTCCTGCATCAGCAGTAGTTCTGAGGTACCTCGGTTACCTGACACACAGGATTTGCCCAGGCCTGCTTTAAGCAATATTCACAAATAGCTCCACGCTCTGCACCAAAGTTGTGGAAAAGAATCCACAGAAGAATGACAATGAAACGTAGGAACAAGTGGAATTCTGAGAGAACACAAAAAGTCATTATATTACATCTGTTGTGGGAGAAAAGACTCAGCAAAATGGCATCAATGTGATTTCATTCAAGAAGCTTCTGTAACCGCAAAACAAATCAATCATTAGACTTGGAGCGATTTTTTTTCCATTTCTTTATGTCCTTTTCCAGAATTGCTGTATATATCCCTAGATGTGTGTACACACTCCTCATACTCCCATACTCAGGTTAATAGTAGTTTTAAGAACACATCTATGTTATGGACTGACAGCTATGGGAATTGTAGTCAACAAGGACTGAAAGTAAGACGAGGAGGAAAGCTAATGCTAGCTTATCACCGTCTGCCTATACATGAGTTACAGAAATCCGGAATTCATTTACAAAAAAAAAACAAAAAAGGTGGCCATTTCCAGCTGCAGTGAGCAGGCTGGGCCTGTCACTTACTTCGCTGAATGTACCATTTTATCAGAGTTAGATGAACCACTTCAGGACCACAGTGCTAAACCCCCTTAAGACCAGGCTATTTTTTGTTTAATTGGCCACTACAGCTTTAAGGCCAAGCCCCAGGGCCACACAACACAGCACACTAGTGATCTCCACCCCTTTTCTCCCCACCAACAGAGCTCTCTGTTGGTAGGGTCTGATGCCCCCCCCCCCCCCCCGGTGTTTTTTTATATAAATATAAATATTTATGTTTTTTATATTTTTTACTATCTTTGTTATTATTTATTTTTTTAAACCACTCCCCCCCAGCCAGCCAATCATGGCAATCAGCTCTCATAGTAGGATTCACTCTATGAGAGACGATCGCTCTCTTGTGCCTCAGGGGGACAGCCGTATCACACGGCTGTCCCCAGTACAGCGCTGCTGCAGATCGCAGCTCTGTACTTTGTAGAAAGACAGCAATTTCACCATCTAACAGTCTCCCGAGCGACGATCGCCGCTCGGAGACTGAAGGCGGGGCGGTATTCCGCTCCCCAAGCAGGAGATGCGCGCTCAGCCTCCTGCAGTAGCCGGCCCCAGGACTTGACGCCTGGCATTAAGTGGTCCTGGGGCTGCCGCCGCGGTCACGCCCATTGGCATGATGCGGTCGTTATGTAGTTAAAGAGGAACTGTAACCAAGGATTGAATTTCATCCCAATCAGTAGCTGATACCCAATTTCTCACAAGAAATATTTAGCTTTTCTCGCAAAGATCATCGGGGGGAGGGGGAGTATGTATGGTTCATATTGTGATGAAACATCCCTCTCCCACAATGTGATGTCAGGACCTAAGTCCTGGCAGTTTCTTGTCTGCAACCCTTTTTGCATTGTGGAAAATGTATCAACCAGTATCTCCCTCTGTGCATGTGCATATCTATAAAAAAACAACAACCTTTTAGCCTATTGCATTGTTAAGGTGGCCACTAACGGTCCAATTTCTAGCGAAAAATTGTTCGAGCAATCAGAAATTCTGATTGGATTGGTTGTAAATAATCTCCATTGGTGGGCACAATCGATTATAAACGAGTGAAAAAAATGTCGTCCGAATGAATTTTCGTCCAAAATTTGGATTTTCTTGTTGGTTGTGATAGATAGGAAGCAAAGATTGGTTTGTTGATGGTGTAGTGAACGATGTATTACAATATTTCACTTCCGATCAGAATTTCTGATCACGCTAATAATTTTACGCTAGAAATTGGACCGTTAGTGGCCAGCTTTAGGGTGCGTGGTTATAAATAATGGCAGTTGGTGCTGTCTAGTTTTTTTCTCTTCTGTCAGTAAGATGATTTTGTGCAGTCTCATTGAGGATCAAAAAACATGAACAAACATACATACATAACGAATAGCAATCTCTCCCCTATGTAACAATTTTTATTTCAAAAAAATGATTAAATACATACAAAAGTATATAGGAAATTTAGATCAGTATCAGACCTTAAAGAGAATCTGTATTGTTAAAATCGCACAAAAGTAAACATACCAGTGCGTTTGGGGACATCTCCTATTACCCTCTGTCACAATTTCGCCGCTCCTCGCTGCATTAAAAGTGGTTAAAAACAGTTTTAAAAAGTTTGTTTATAAACAAACAAAATGGCCACCAAAACAGGAAGTAGGTTGATGTACAGTATGTCCACACATAGAAAATACATTCATACACAAGCAGGCTGTATACACCCTTCCTTTTGAATCTCAAGAGATCATTTGTGTGTTTCTTTCCCCCTGCAGCTATCTTCCACTGAAGTGTCAGGCTGTTTCTTCCTGCAGAGTGCAGACAGCTCTGCCTATATGTAATTCCTCAGTATGTGAAAGCCCAGTCAGCTCAGAGGAGGATTTATCCAGCTTGTAAAAGATGAGAGAGAAGAGAGAAGCTGCCCTAATCTAAATAATACACAGGCAGTGTGCAGAGAGGGGCCTGGAGGGGGGAGATGCATCACAGAACCACAACACTGAAGAACTTGGCAGCCTTCCAGACACAGGCTGACAAGTCTGACAAGAGAGAGATAAGTTGATTTATTACAGAGATGGTGATAGTAAAACGTGCTGCAGTAAGCCAGAACACATTAGAATAGATTTTGGAACTTGTAGGATGATAAAAAACAGGATGCAATTTTTGTTACGGAGTCTCTTTAATAGGCATAAAATGATACACCAAAATTGGCAACAACATACGTGTACAACATTCATGTGAAACTTTTAGAAGCAGTAATTAACAAGATCTCTGTGACTATACATTCTTTCTTTCTCTCGTCAGCTATATGAAGAGGTTTAGGAGAACCAGGTAGATAATCAAATGCTCTGCTTCTCCCCTATTTTTTAACTTCTCACTTTGCAATGCATGGATTTATTTTTTCCCCTTTTCGCTAAAGTTCTTCTTTAAAGCAATACAACATCCTTGGCAAAAAAAAAACACAGGCACGGCCGGGCAGAACAGCTGTCAACCTCTCCACGCTTTTTTCTTACACTCATGAATATTATTACTCAGGTTTTTTAAAGTGGTCTGAAAGCCAGCATTTCTACTTGGCTCTAAAAGATTCCTCACAGCTTAAAAGCTACTATCCCAGAAACAAATTCTAGCAGAACATCACTCAAATATTTAAACAAAGCACTTTCTACTGCTATTCAGCTTCAAATCCGTATCCAAACTGCAGATAACAGTATCTTTTTTACTTGTTAAACACAAATATATCAACACTGGAATATAAACAAACACTCTCTGAGAAACTGTCTCTGCTTCAGGCACTCACAGAGTTCAGAATAGCTCATTACAAGATGTTTATATATAATAAAAAGCAGTTATTATAGAAAAATAATAAAATGCAATTCCAGCTTTCAGGGTAAGAAAAACTACACTTTGGAAACTTGTAATTTGTAAACAGACAATATTACTTATGTAAAAAGCAAATACTTACCTCAGGTGGGGGAAGCCACCGGATACTATTGAGGATTCCCCCGTCCTCCTCGGTCCCACGGCGGCGGCGATAAAGCTCCCCGAACAGCGGGATGTAAATATTTACCTTCCCAGCCCCAGCAAAGGCACAGTATCGGCTCTCCGTTCTGAGATAAGCGGAAGTCTCCTGCGCTTGCCCGGCTATTTTTGCCTATCCCCTTGCGGAGAGCCGCAACAGTGCCCCCGCTGGAGCCAGGAAAGATTAATAAATCAGCGCTTACCAGCACTTGTCAGGCTTGTCGAGGGAGCATTGCCGGACACTTCGGGGAGCCAGCGCTGGATTGCCTGTAGCTACATGGGAGGGGGAAGCCTCATTGGGACCCTGAGGCTTCCCCCTCCCGAGGTAAGTACCCCCCAGGGGAACTTTTTTTTACAGGTTCTCTTTAGGAATATTTTGGCTACACCCCGCCCATGGAATTTCAATAATCCACATGCAGCTACTTCACACTTAACAGGTCCAGTAAATAAATAAATAAATAAATGACATCACTTATGACTGTTGTGCCAGCTCCTTTTATCCTTGAGTAGATTATGTTTTCAAGTTTCCTTTCAGGACACCAATATGAGTTCTGCGAGGACAGATCAGGATGTGCCTGAAACAGTGTGTACAACGGAGCGATTGAATCACCACAAACATGTTTTCTATTTGCTAGATCTCAGAGTGCAACAAGATAATCTTCCAGACAGAAGGAACCTATTTGCAATAAATAACATGTAGTCCAGAGTGTTAAAGGACTAAAGACATGTACAGTGTAGGTATTTAATGTATACTTGGTGAGGTACAGATATCCTTCCTAAACGAAGCATGGCTTTTTGGCACGGCCACACAACGCGTAGCACCGAAGCTTGGCGCAGCTATAGCAGTAATGCTATAGTCCATGTCCCGTGCACTGCTAATTCGGTGATCTGGTGATTGCCGGACCCCAAATTATTTCTCCCTTTGAGTTGCTATGACACAGAGGGTGAATAGTATTTAACACCACCCCGAATTTGCGCGTCAGCAGGGTGAGCGGTCATTTGGTTCAATCTGCGCCAAAAAGCCCTCTGCGCTCGCATGCCATATGCGCTTCCTAAGGTAGTTTAGAATAGACAAAGCACAGCAGGTACAGCACAAACATGTGAGTTACAGTAAAAGAAATGCCTCTGTATTGAAAGATGTGTTGCAGAAGCCTGGAACACAGGCCCATGGTGTTGTGTCTTGGATCATCTGTTTTTAGTATGCACGTTGTTCTTTTCTACTAAATCACACAGTTTTATTGCCTAAGTGTGTGTGAGTGTTCTGATAAATAGAAGTTGCATCTCCTGACTGAGTATTTAAATATAATTTCCTCTTCTACCTAAGGAGGCACTGCTTATTATTACTATACTGAATGTGGATTAACTGACCTGCACATTCCAGCCTTCCCAATAGAATTGCAGATGGGCATAACATGTGACACAAAACGGGTCCCCTGGTCTTAATTTCCCATACAGTCGTCCTGCTTCCTTTTGGCCCAAAGTAATGTTATCTGTGTAAAAATCATAAGTTCCCCCAAGCTCAGAGTACAGAAGTGTTGTTAGCTGTCATTGCATGGGTATGTTATAATCAGTTCATTCAAAAAAGCTCTTCAATGAGGATCATTAGCTCTTCTTTTCTTACAGTCACAGAAGCTTTCACACAGAAGCTCTTGGTGGTGTTTGCTTTAGCCTTATCTCCTGCAATGACTGATGAAAGAACAGTCTGGGAGGTCACTGGCAATAGGCAAAATGACGGATAAGCCTCCTGAGCACAGTGAGTGTAAAGGTGCCCATACATCTGGCGATAATGGGCAAATTCGACCAAGAGATAAATTTCTCTCTGATTGAATCTGATCGAAGAGAGATCTGTCTGCTGCCCATACACAGCAGGATGATTCCTGATAGATTTCAACAGTAGGGATGATCGGAAAAGTTTAATTTCTGATTCCGCTGAATTCCGGAATTCTGTCAGTGCTAAATTCCGTAACCGTTACGTTCCGTTGCAATTTTGCGTAATTCCGTGTAATTCCACGTTCCGACAGTAAAATTTCACTAATTTCAATTGAAACCTCGTTTTTGATAAATCTTAGGCCATGGGACCTAGTGGCTGTTACACCGGTCATTTTTTGTTTGTTTTTTTTGCAGCAGGAGTTGTCGCGTAAGCCATGGAACCTAGAGGTGGTTCCACGGTGGTCATTATAAGTTTGGTTTGGAGCAGCAGGAGTTGTCGCGTAAGCCATGGGACCCAGAGGTGGTTCCACGGTGGTCATTATAAGTTTGGTTTGGAGCAGCAGGAGTTGTCGCGTAAGTCATGTGACATAGAGGTGGTTCCACGGTGGTCATTATAAGTTTGGTTTGGAGCAGCAGGAGTTGTCGCGTAGGCTATGGGACCTATAGATGGTTCCACGGCGGTCATTACAATTTTGGTTTGGAGCAGCAGAAATTGTCGCGTAGGCTATGGGACCTAGAGGTGGTTCCACGGCGGTCATCATAATTACAATGTTTGCTGAAATAATTCCGATTTTCATGCAGAAATCCTGCTGCGTTCCATTCCGGCATCACGTGACTATACACTTCCTCCATCAACCCGGAAGGAGGAAGTGTATGTAATCACGTGACCTCCCCGGATTGGAACGCAGCGTGGGAGGCGCCGAGGGACGGAGCAAGAAGAAGCCTGATGGGTAAGATTAACGCCCCCTTGGCCACCTGCACAGCTGCAGTAATTAGCAGGATGAAATTCGAATAACCCTATTCGAATTTCATCCGAATTCGAATTTGAGAGCATCCCTGCTGTGAACGTAGCCTTAAGATATATACAGACTATACATAGGCCTCAATTCATAAAAGTGAGTGCGGTAGTTCAGAAGGGCTGGAAATTACCGCTAGCGGTAAATGAGGGTTTTTGCAGTGAATTAATTTAAAAAATTGTGTGAGGTGATTGTGATAGCAGTCGGTAAGTGTGCGGTGTGATGCGGAAAGCTGTCGGTATAATTTGCTGAGTGCGGTAGTTTGCCGCTGACTTCCTAATGACAAGGTGCATGCTGGGTAGAAGTGGGCAGTTTTAGACACACGTGACTTATTTATTATAAATGATCAATTATTCTATCTATCTATCTATCTATCTATCTATCTATCTATCTATCTATCTATCTATCTATCTATATATATATATATATATATATATAAATTATTCTTATAAATGATCTAACTCTGTGCGATTTCTAAAAACCTGGGTGATGTTACAACCACCTTTCCTCCTCTGTAGCTTCAAAAATTCCATAACATTAAGTTCAAAGGGCTCCATTTGTCACCTAAAATGCTACTGTGTAGAGCAAACTCGCCAGGTCTGTGTTGGCGATAACAACATGTTATTTATCGCTTCCTTACTTCCCGTTTTTTTAATGAATACACTTCATTTCAGTTTACAGACACAAACAACATTTTCATTACCGCACTATTACCGCATGCGTAAAACATGCGTTAAATTGTATGAATCCACTATCAACAACATACCATGTGGTAATTTACCTCTTGGGCGATAACGTCTGCAGTAATGTTTTATGAATCAAGGCCATAATGATCTGCTGTTGGGGAACAATGGATCATTCAAACCATCTTTCAT
The DNA here is from genome assembly GCF_040937935.1 of Hyperolius riggenbachi. Lineage (NCBI taxonomy): Eukaryota > Metazoa > Chordata > Amphibia > Anura > Hyperoliidae > Hyperolius > Hyperolius riggenbachi. Next base: position 45,444,053 of record NC_090656.1, read on the forward strand.
TCAAATGACATGGCTGTGAATGTAACACCATTGTCAGACAGTTCCATTGCTTAGTGACATTACTTACTGTACACACTATTGTCAAAAAATATTTGTCAGGCGGGGGAACCTGAAAACCAATAAATATTATTGACCAGCCATACTTTTGCAAGGCACTGAAAAGAGTGAAAGAAAAAAAAAACTGTGAGGAGCAATACAGTCATTTGTCACATAGCCACCACCATCTTCATGAGAACACATATTTCCTATTTCTCCAAATGGGGACCCGCTTTGAAATAATTAAGTATGAAGGCTTTGGAGGACTCCCACGTTGAGGTCCACAGTGCTGGCAGCACACGGGCCTGACCCAGCCATTGCCCTGATGTCACAATGTGGGAGGGTTTTTTTCACATCAATTTCAGCCACACAGATATTCCTGATGGTCTATTCGAGAGAAGGTAAAGATTGCTCATGGGAAAGGGGGTATCGGCTACCAATTGGGATGAACTCCATTCCTGGGTTTAAGTTCCTCTTTAAGACCCTGATGTAGAATAAGCAAGCAGGCTGATTGAAATGCTTGAGATCGGTCTGTGGATGACTCACTTTTGAAAGTGTATAAAAAGTTTTCAAAAATGATTTGCACAACTTCTCCCCTCTTCCTCAGAAGGTAAAAGAGTAAATATATGCCCAAGCAGCAATGCTGAGCTGCCACTCCATACCTTTCATTAAAATTATGCTTAAAGCCATAGGAAGTAAAAGGCAGTGCCAACTTCTATATTCCATGACAGGTTCCCTTTAGCGTCAGCCAGGTCAGGGCAGGGCCACCTGTGGTTTAATAAACCATGTGTGATGCTGAATTATTACATTGTTAGGCAGTAAAATGGGACAGCAATAAAATAAACAACAGATAGATATGCGAGTAAATGTGTAAATATGTATATTTTTGTTGACAGCAATACGGAAGGTGAATAAATAGCGGATAATGTCATATTTATGTGTGGCTTCGACACAGTCCTTATTGACACCACAGAGATTCTATTGCTCTGTTTATTATCTGTCTCCTCAGTTGGACAGATTTCCCAGAATCCTTTTCTCACCGCTGTGACCTCCTCACACTCGGCTAGAAACTTGATGCCTCTGACCGAGTTGATAAGTCTCACATAGATTGTTCCTAAATAATTCTAGCAGCATCTGAATTTATTTACATGCATGATGCAGGCTCATAAACACAGCTGCATGCAGGCAGCACATTCACCGATATACTGGGAAGTTCAGACAGTTTTTTGTAAGGGCTCGTTTCCACTAGTGCGGCGTGCGTCTCGTAGACGCACGCCGGCACTGAGCGGGTGGGCGGGATCGCAGGCGATTCCCATCAGCCGTGCCATGCACGGCTATGGGAATCGCAGCCTCCGCCGCGAATTCTGTGGGGGTTTCCGGCCGAATCGCTACTGCAAGCGATTCGGCCGGCGGCGCCGTTGTCCCCTATGGCAGAGTTTCCCCGCGCGATTTGCCTGCGGGGAAACTCTGCGGATTCGCGGCCGTTTCCGCGAGAGTGGAAACGGGCCCTAAATGAAAACTTATTGAGGAAGCTTTCCTACTTGTTAGGGAAATGTGGGTGGAGCCAGGAAGGATGAGCATTGTGGGGAAAGCAGAAGCATAAAGGGATAGGCTCAGTTCCCGATTGTAAAGAAAACCTGTTTTCTGCAGCACAGCGACGGACATGCAAATGCATTTCTCTATTGTTAAAAATAGTTTGAGCTTCTACTTGCTATTTTTAAAGCGGACCTGAACTCAGAATTTCAGCGACAGCATAGTAGTAAAAATGTTTCTGTACCGTGTTAGCCAAACAATATATGTAGGTAGAAAAAAACAAAGTCTTGTAAAAGTAATACCTTTTAATGGCTAACTGATAAAGTTAAATAATGCAAGCTTTCTGGGATCTAGTCCCCTTCTTCAGGCATATTTCTAGATGTTAGCTGTAGTAAAACACTGATGCAGCGACAGCATAATAACTTTTGAAGAAAAAACATTTCTTTGTTACAACGGATACAAATCCTGCAATAAATCTGCAGTGTGTGTACTTCCTGCTTTCATAGCAGCAGGCACATTAACAACCTGTGTTTACAAATTAGCTGCTTTGCCATAGCAGAGGAGATTCCTGACCTGACACAGATGAGAGATCAAATTACAGTTGTGATTAGTCAAGATGAGGGGGAATTAGACAGGTTAAAATTTCTAAATACATAAAGGGTGCATTTTTCTCTGTTTTCCTTCTGTCCTGTGCAAGAGTTCGGTGCGCTTTAAGAGATCCGTTTGTACACAAAGTACCAACTTGCTGCATTTTTTCCATATAGAGTTTCCCATAGGAAATTATAATGGAAACACATCTGCCTCGGACGCGAGGGTGACGAAAAAATGTAGCAGACATTGAAATGGTGCGCTCAGCTCTGAGACCAACAAATCTATATAATTGCAATTTCTGCAATTGATATCCCATATTCACAAATTTACTGTAACCAATGCACGGCAATGGAACAATTTCCATTGCCTGCTGGTTGTGCGGAGCAGTGCGGAGCGATCCAAGAATATGCAACATGTTGCAGATTCTCATACAGCTACATCTGCCCCCTGTCTCCTCCTCCAATACACTACCACATCTCCCGATGCGGGAGTGATGCGAATGGGAGCGGAAGTGATGCGCAGCCGCATTGGCTCCCATTCACAGATGGAAACGGGCTCTTAGTTTTTATGCATAAGCAGAATTGCACGACATGCAGGTTTTTTTTTTTTGGCAGATTCAAAAGTGGTACAAAAAAAGCACATACCGGGAGTTCGGAATCTCACACGGTGGGTGTGTGCAGAAGCAGCCCGACGGCCGTTTCGTGCTTCTTCTTCCGAGGCTGTGCACAGAGAGAATGAAGCATAGGCAAATGCAAATGAGTAAAGAACTAAGCCTCCACCTACAACCACCACCCCTGCTAAGTTTAAAAATATTTTTTTTTTTTCTGTTAAAACTTTCATATTAATTTTCAAAAAAACTACAATGTGTTTGGAGTGAGAAAGTCTGCACCATGGAGTTCAATGTGTTTCAGCCAGAAAGGCAGACAGTGAAAAATCATATCAGAATTTACCCCCAAAATCCATGAGGCTAGGTACACACTTAGCAGAAACGCTAGCTTTGCGGAAAATGCTGCATTTTTGCTGCTAATGGAAGTCTATGGGCCGCAGAAAAAAAACGCATATAAAAACGCATATGCGTTTTCAATACGTGCATTTTCAAAAACTGTGGTTTTGTTGCATAATATGCAAAAACAAATCAAAAAAGCACATAATGAAAGTCAATGGAAACGCAATGGTATGCATTTTTCATGCGTTTTTCATGTATTTTTCTATGCGTTTTTGTAAAAAAAAATATTTTGTGATGTATTTCCGCTTCCTGTTGCCTTCCTATTAATTTGCAAAAAAAGTATTTGTAAAACGCATAAAAAACGCATACAAAATGCATAAGTGTTTTGTATATGAGAACTGCAAATGCATTAAAACACATGCAAAACACTTGAAAAACGCATCTGCGGTAAACAAAAAAGCTAATGCAAATGCACCAAGGACACAGTAAAAACGCACAAAAAACGCACACAACATAAAATGAAAACATGACATAAAACACAGCCTTTCATGTTATGTTATGTGTGCACCTACCCTGAAGGCTCGTACACACCGCACTAAAGGCAACGACGGGTCCGTCGTCACCTCCCGCCGAGCGGGTTTTCAGCAGACAGTACAGCGTGTGTACAGTCTGTCGGCGGACTGATAAGGCTGTTTCTGAACGATCCGCCCGCGGCGCCCGGCGAATCGTTCAGAAACAGCCTTATCAGTCCGCCGACAGACTGTACACACGCTGTACTGTCTGCTGAAAACCCGCCCGGCGGGAGGTGACGACGGACCCGTCGTTGCCTTTAGTACGGCGTGTGTACGAGCCTTTAGGGTGACAAAAACCAGACCTCAGCCATTTCCCCCCTCTCTGTGAAAATATAGACTACTTTGCAGAACGTGTAACAGGCAGCAGTCTGTATTTGTATTATTGGCTTATTAATACAGCATAGAACATTAGTTTGTAAAATGAATTCATGTTTGCCACAGCAATGTACCAGAACATTTAGCAGCAGCAGCAGCAGGCACTGGGATTTTTCTTACTGTGACACGGTCACTTTAAGCTATGATGGTCCACCCTCTCCTTGAAGAAGTATATTCTATCACTAGCAGCTATCCAGAATTGACAGCGGAGTAATTTGAACTGTACCTCCCAAGGGCCTGCTCGTTTACTTCCTGCTCAAGGAATAAGGTGTGTATTGATTAGATATCACACTGTAATTGGGCTCCTGCCTGCAGATGTATGATAGAGATGACAGGAAACACATACCCTGTTGCTTCTTGTAAGGAGTCCATTTGAACAAAATGTTTTGCACGCTTTTATGTTCATAAATTTGTTATGGGGTATAAAACAATCATAACAGGAACAACAACATAGTATTAATAATAATATGAATATACCTGAATAATCATTTATGTGGATGGGCCCTAGAAGAGGACAGAAAAAGATCCTGGTGGTCTCCAGCAGCATACAACCAAAAGAGTACATTGCAAAACAAGTTGTTTTTCAATCATTACTTATCTAATCAATTGATTTCAATTCATATTTGATATAACTGCATACCTATAAAAGAAATTATAAAAAAAAATAAAAATGATTTTTTTTTATTTTAATTTGCCACCCATTTCCAAAATGGTTATAAGCTCAAGGTGTATAAGTCATTATCTGCACAAAGCAGAAGCTTTCATTAAACATATTCAACACTTGAATTTATCTAGTCATTGGGAGCTGGCTTTAGTAATGAGCACAAATTATATATATTAGTATAGTTGTAATTTTGCATCGTAATTTGCAATTACGACGCAAAATTTAAGTGCAAAATTTCAGGACAATTCTACTATGTACCCCTATACCCATTTCTCATGGGAGGAGGGCTGGCATCTGGGGGTCCCCTTCTTAAAGGGGACTCCCAGATGCCACCATGAACCCCCCACGGCGTTGTCAACCACCTCATAAATTGGACAAGGGATCTGGGGGGAGGGGGAGGCTTGGCCACCCCTCTACCCCAGAGCTCCCCATACCATGGGCCATGAGGGCTGGTATAGCTCAGGGTGCGAAGCCCCACATGACTCGGGCTCTGCATTCTGGCTGTCCCAGCCTATATCCCACACTCTAAACATATATTAAAAATAAAAAAAACTACATTTATATACATGTTAATACATTATCTGTCATTCTACCGCAGTACCTTTGCTATTTTTTTTCCTCTAACTTTAACATCAATTTTCTCAAAAACTATATTGTCTTTTTGATTTTTTTTCCTCTTGTACCCACTGTCCTCCACCATATACCCTGCAAATTTGGTGCTTCTAACACATAAGGGGGCTTTGTTGTTAACCGCTAAAATCGACGGCCAGGGAAACATTTCCCACACTCTGCACGAGAAATTTAAAATCGATTTTCTCAAAAACTATAAGGTCTTTTTGAATAGTTTTTACTTCCAAATAGTATATTGCCGCCATACATTGTACTAGGAGCATAATTTAAATGTTGTGTTAGCTGGGACTAATGGGCAAATAAAATGGATGGGTATTATTTATATTAGCATTGCTTATTTTAAAACTGTAGGAGATGGAATTGGGGAAATAGTGTATTTTTTTCTTTTTTTTAATTGTTTTTGCCTATAAAATGCATAGAAAATAAAGTAAATTCTGAAAACAGGCATTGCCCACAAAAAGCCGAATTTTTGAAGAAATAAAAACAAGATATAGATCATTCGCGCTTGAGAAGCAGTGATAAAGTTATGGCCAAATGAATGGGAGGAGCTCTGACAGGTGAAAATGGCTTTTGGCGTTAAGGGTAAAATGGCCTGTAGGCTGACGTGGTTAATCAATTTGTTTTGCCTCCATCTGGATCAAAGGTGATGGGGCGTGGCAAAACTCTGCTTCAATAATGTTTCGACTGTGATGGTAGTTTCCCCTGCAAAACTGATTCAGCTCCAACCGCCAGTTCATCTCTAGTACTGGTCCTGTGAAACAGAACTTTATGAATATATATCTCCTGCTTTCTCCTTTGTAGCTTGTCTCTGGAGGACTTAGCGCATTGCACAGTGTATCTTTAATGTGGCTTACTAGCTGTATCTCAGCCACTACTCAAGATATCTGTCACCATGGATTTATAGATATACTCCCAAACTCATTGGTCTTATAACAAGTCTTTGCAATCTTCCTGACAGCGTGTCAATGCTCAGGCGTGAAACAAGCGGCTCAACTGAAGAAATAATTTATGTTTTCTGTCACTGAGCTGCAGCGGCGCAGGACTCTGAAGTCAAGTGCGGATTTCTCGGGTTCAGACCTAGGCAAGCCAGCGGTGAGGCTGAAGCGCCAGAGCCTCCGCAGACAGATGTACGGCTGATTGCTGGAGAGACAAGCCTTATTCCCGGGAATGATTATTATTGGTTGCAGCAGCCCGTGAACTGTCACTTCGTGCAGATTAAAACAAAATACTGCAAAACCATCACTCTTGTCAACCCCTAACCTGCGAATGTCCTGTTACTGGCCTGAGATATAATGTGTGCTATGCAACAGTGTAATAGAACAGAGATATCAAATACCAAATTAGATATAAATGTGGAGTGACTAAACATTATGGTGTATGGGGACTAGAGTGTTTATGCTGCCCTAGCATGACATATGAGTACATAGAAGCATCAACGTAAATCTCTCTCTCTCTCTCTCTCTCTCTCTCTCTCTCTCTCTCTCTCTCTCTCTCTCTCTCTCTCTCTCTCTCTCTCTCTCTCTTTCTCCAATCAGCTTCTAATCTAAGATCCCACATAAGCCAAATCAGGCAAAAAGGGTGTGGGAGCCCTTATGGAAAAAAACAGCGCTGCCATAGGCGCCTATTATAAAAGTCCCGTTTAGTGGCAAACAACGAAAAGTTAAATTTGGGCACCTGTAGGTGCAAGCAGGATACATTTCGGCACCTGGAGGCGCCCAAAGGTTTGCGGAAATGCAAATTACGGCATTGTATAGCGGGCGGGTTGCTAAAATTTACCCTGCTTGCTGGTAATCAAGCTCCTCTGTGCACCCAAATTTAACTTCTTTGCAGTATTTTGCGGCAGTAGAATGGTTAAGGTTAAGGAGGGGCGTAGGGTTAGGTGCCATGGAGGAAGGTCAGGATTATGCACCACTGGGGGGGGGGGGGGGTCTTAGGGTTAGGCATGTTAGACAGAGGGTTCTGTGGGAAAGTGAGGTTAGGTTATGGTAAAATATCAGTAAAAATTACAGATATTTTACTGTCAGAATACAGTAGTAGATTTATCGCTAATTTTAGCAATATTCTACTAGCAGCAATCCCCAGGTGCCTTTATTTCATGTATGTCACATACGCAGAGGCTAGTAACAGTTTGACCAATTATTGTTTTTGTGGGGGGAGGATGTGAGCTTAAACTCACACAAACTTGCCATGGAGGGTATAAAAACTCCATGCAGAGAGTGTTCTTGGTAACAATCAAACCAAACAAGACCATTTTTAGGCATAGACAGGAAACCCAGGCAATTGCCTAGGGTGACACTTGTATTATGAAGGGGCACCACATACCTATTGTTCGCTCACTGTGCTTTATGGAATACTTATGCACAAATGCTAGTTTAATTTGAATGGGATGGTTGATAATTTTGACACCTAATTAGTGCTGCTAGTTAGCATCACAAGGGAAGCCTGTATAGCATCACAATGATGTGACAGGTGCTACTTATGTGCTATATTACCGTAAGTCATAATTGTCTGAGATCTGAATTGGTTATTGTAACTCCGCTGGCATCATGCTTTTTATAAAGTGGCTACACACCTCTCATATTTATAGAAATTATTTATTATGTAAGTTTAGAGGGTCTGAACCAATGCAGAGCAACTAAGAGGGAGAAGGAGGGTTGTGCAAATAGTGCCTACTGCCTTGCCTGGGATACTAAAATGGCTAATAGTGGTCCTGAACCCGAGGACTCAAGGGCTGCAGGGCTAGAGGGCCAATTACTCAGCCGCCATGGTGGTAATTTCTCAAGTATCAAAAACAAGGTATTGAGTCACCCAGCTGCACTATGAACATGAAACCTTAGCTTAGCTTTCCTCTGTGTGCTATGGAGAAGGGGGGGCATGGTCAGACACCATGAGTGATGGCTAATCCGGAGGAACACAGCTATTAGTCAAGTTTTAGGATTTGTTTCAACTCCAAAGTTTCAGAAAGGTGGGAGAGAGTGCTTCTTATGCCAAGGATGTATTTTTATACTTAATAAACAATGTAGCTGTATTTAACTTTGCAACAATAGCAGTGAGATCTCACAGCATTACTGATGCAAATACCATGACTCATATAGCTGAAGATTGCAATTGATTGAAGGACACATGATGGTTCCCAAGGGCTTTGGGAAAGCCCCGGTAGGTAAAGTCCGGCAGCAACAGCTGACCTCAGTTCTGCAACTATAGATCAAGGCTGAGAGCCCACAGTCCTATTGCTTAATATAGTCCATACCCTACAAGATTTTTTTTTAAATTTGATGGCCAACTTCTTAGGCTGTTTGGGGTAAGCATGATACACAATGCTGAAAAATGCACAGAGGTACACAAGTATGCTCAGGCCCTCAATATACAGCAAAGTCCCCATTATCTGGAACTCAGGAAGTTTCAACTAACTGGCATGCCGTCTGGGATAACGGGAACTGTTTTTTGGGGGGGTTGGCTGCCTTAAAATACTCATCGAGCTTCCAGCAACACCCTGTAGCTCCTAGTGGGCTTCTAGCGTCTTCTGGCATCACTGGAGGCTCGGTGAGTGCTCTATCCTGCATGGTTGGGTAGGGGTAGGGGTCAAGCAACTGGCAAGCACATGTATCCGGCAACAGTCAATCCCTGCTGGATACTGGGGACTTTGCTGTATTATCTCACCAGCTTAGCCCAGATTTCTGTGTGTATATGTGTGTCTAAGAAGGCTTACAAAGTTAAAATACTCTTCTTAAAGTTACCCAGAGATGAAATAAAGTAAAGCTCTGATACTTACCCAGGACTTCCTCCCACCCCATAAACACGTCTAAGTCCCACGCCGTCCTCCCGCGGTCTAGCGTACAGCCGCGGTGTGCCCCGGTAACAGGCTCAGTGACATCAGTCTGGGTCTACTGGGCATGTGCAGGAGGTTTGCACGTGTGCAGTAGACCCAGACTTCCATTGATTGAGCCTGTTACGGGGCTCACTGCGGCTGAACGGCAGACCACGGGAGGACGGCGTGGGACTTAGACGTGTTTATGGGGCATGAGGAAGCCCAGGGTAAGTATCAAAGCCTTACTTTGTTTCATCTCTGGGTCACTTTAAGCTTTTGTCATGTGACTAGAAGTAGTTCATATGAAGGAGTTTACAGCAGGTTCTAAATGCAGAGTTTATGCCATGTGATTATCATATCATTCTGGTTACAAAAAAAAAATCCAACCTGCAGTTCTGTAGGTTTGAGCTGCATGAAAAGGTTGATAAAGTTAATTTAAATATTTTAATTTTTGCTATCATCAGTGTATTAGGAATGGTGTACACAGATAAAAGCAAGCTCTGCTTCTGAGAGCCTACACAGAGCTAGGAATGCATCTGCTCCTGCTGCGCGGCCTTAACCAAACAATACATTTCATCTCTGCTCAGATTTTAGCCAAGTATTGTCTCAGCCGCCTCACAGTAAATGTGTCTAGAGCCTCAATCAGTGCGAGAGAATATAAGGACGATTTAGTGCGATCCTTGCAACGTCTTGTGGCATTAAAATACAGAAATCAATAGAACCAGCCTTAAAACAGGAAGTGCTAAAAGGAAGAAAAAGCTTTTCATTTACTGTAGCGGTTGCCTTGCAGTATCAAATGATGCCTGGTTATCCTGATTGTGAGCCCTGTTCTCTTTCTCCCTTTCTCTAATCTTTCCTAACAGAAATCTATACGCTCAGGTTTGGCCAGGAAACTGTCGGTTGCACATGTTTATACCAGCGTCAGCCCAGGCTAATCAAGACATTTATTTGTGTCTCCCCAACGGGGCCAAGATGCCTCCTTCTGTGCTTGGAACCTGCAGTGCGGTGAGATTTCTTAGAAGGATCTGTGAAAACCAAGAGGAAAAGTAATTGCCAGGGGGAGGCTAATGCCTTTTAATCTGCTCTGCCAAAGTTTTGCACCTGTTTTGCATTTTATTCCAGGTTGATATACAGTGGGATGCGAAAGTTTGGGCAACGTTTTTAATCGTCATGATTTTCCTGTATAAATCGGTGGTTGTTACGATAAAAAATGTCAGTTAAATATATTATATAGGTAGGAGACACACACAGTGATATTTGAGAAGTGAAATTAAGTTTATTGGATTTACAGAAAGTGTACAATAATTGTTTAAACAAAATTAGGCAGGTGAATACATTTGGGCACCACAAAAAAAGAATGAAATTATTATTTAGTAGATCCTCCTTTTGCAGAAATTATAGCCTCTAAAAGATTCCTGTAGGTTCCAATGAGAGTCTGGATTCTAGTTGAAGGTATTTCGGACCATTCCTCTTTACAAAACATCTCTAGTTAATTCAGGTTTGATGGCTTCCTAGCATGGACAGCTCTCTTTAACTCACACCACAGATTTTCAATTCAGGTCTGGGGACAGAGATGGCCATTCCAGAACATTGTACTTGTTCCTCTGCATGAATGCCTTAGTGGATTTTGAGCAGTGTTTAGGGTGGTTGTCTTGTTGAAAGATCCATCCCCGGCGCAGCTTCAGCTTTGTCACTGATTCCTGGACTTTGGTCTCCAGAATCTGCTGATACTGAGTATAATCCATGCGTCCCTCAAATTTGACAAGATTCCCAGTCCCTGCACTGGCCACACAGCCCCACAGCATGATGGAACCACCACCATATTTTAATGTAGGTAGCAGGTGTTTTTCTTGGAATGCTGTGTTCTTTTTCCTCTATGCATAACACCCCTTGTTATGCCCAAATAACTCAATTTTAGTTTCATCAGTCCACAGCACCAGATTCCAAAATGAAGCTGGCTTGTCCAAATGTGCTTTAGCATACCTCAAGCGGCTCTGTTTGTGTTGTGGGCGGAGAAAAGGCTTCCTCTGCATCACTCTAGCATACAGCTTCTCCTTGCGTTAAGTGCGCCGAATGGTTGAACGATGCACAGTGACTCCATCTGCAGCAAGATGATGTTGTAGGTCTTTGGTGCTGGTTGACTCTGGCTGTTCTCACCATTCGTCGCTTCTGTCTATCCGAGATTTTTCTTGGTCTGCCACTTTGAGCCTTAACTTCAACTGAGCCTGTGGTCTTCCATTTCCTCAATATGTTCCTAACTGTGGAAACAGACAGCTGAAATCTCTGAGACAGCTTTCTGTATCCTTTCCCTAAACCATGATGGTGAACATTCTTTGTCTTCAGGTCATTTGAGTTGTTTTGAGACCCCCATGTTGCTACTCTTCAGAGAAAATTAAAAGAGGAGGAACATACAATGTACCCCCTTAAATACTCTTTATCATAATTGGATTCACCTGTGTATGTAGATCAGGGGTCACTGAGCTTACCTAGCCAATTTGAGTTCCAATAATTAGTTCTAAAGGTTTTGAAATCAATAAATGACAACAGTGCCCACATTTATGCACCTGCTTAATTTTATTTAAACAATTATTGCACACTTTCTGTAAATCCAATAAACTTCATTTCACTTCTCAAATATCACTGTGTGTGTCTCCTATATGATTTATTTAACTGACATTTTTTATCAAAACAACCAACGATTTATACAGGAAAATCATGACGATTAACAAGGTTGCCCAAACTTTCACATCCCACTGTAAATATTGCTGCCTTGAGTGGTAGGTCTACATCCATTCAATGTTACCTTTTACCACCATTACACACCAGCGTTTTTTTTAGCTATTAGGGATCACTTGCAATTGCTAGCGATTTCCCTAAATGCTCTGACAATGCAAATGGATGGTACAGATTCCACTAGAGCGATTGCGATTTGGAGTTATTCCACTCTAATGTACTGTATAGGAGCAGAGGAATGGCTCCCAAAATCGATTGCAAAGCACTACCACAAATCGAGTGGGTTCCACGCCTTAGAGTTATTTTGTAAACTAAACTTGTTATGTGCTATCTGGGATGCTGTATGAATGAAATGTCTGCTTATTTTTCTGGGATGTTGTCTTTAACTGCATCAGTTTGAAATATTGTGTTTATTATGCTTGGTTTATTCAATAAACGTTTATTGTAAAAAAAAAAAAAAAAAAAAATTGCTCTATAAGCTGCTTAAATTTGCGGACAAAATTTGAATAATCCGGCATCAACTCAAAATTATTTGCATCTCATTGCTAGCTGCCACTGCCAAGAATCTAGTGCATATAGCTGAGCACATTGTTCTCCTTACCCTGCATGCCAAACCCAGCTTCATTATGCAGTGCAACATCGTTCCTTCTTCCCCTTCCATAGCAATGTACAGCTCATGGCCCCAAACTGTCGCTAGAAGGATCAAGTCCCTCTATCTGTGGGCAACAATCATTGTGTGTGTGTGTGTATGCATAGAGATGGCCCGAACGGTTAGCCGGCGAACGGTTCCAGCCGAACTTCCGTGGTTCGCGATTGCGGAGAACCGCAAACTTTTCCGGACGTTTGGTTCGCCCCCATAGTGCGAACTTTGACCCTCTACATCACAGTCAGCAGGCACATTGTAGCCAACTAGGCTACACTCCCTCCTGGAGCCCCACCCCCCTTATAAAAGGCAGGCAGCGTCAGGCATTGGACTCACTCATGTGCCTGCAGTAATTAGTGAAGGGATAGCTGCTGCAGACTCTCATAGGGGAAGCTTAGTTAGGCTCTTGTAGGCTTCTTAGCTTGCTCCTTGTTGATTCTTATTGCTAAAAAAGCACCCCTCAACAGCTCTTTTGAGAGCTAATCTTGTTCTTGTGATCTATTTTTTTTTGTGTGTGTGTGTGTCCCACTGACACTTGTGTTGCATAGACAGTAGTAGCGTCCCTATCATAGGGCGCAGGGGGCGGGGCGCACCGGGTGTCAGACACCCAGGGGGTGTCACCACGACCCCCCACAGCAGCACAGCAGGAGGGTGAAAGCAGCGCTAGAAGGAGGGGCAGTGGGGGCAGCGGTGGAGAGGGGGGGAAATATCCCCCCCTCCCTCACCTGGGACCCCTCCTTCTGCCTCTCTCCCCCTCCATAGCTAACTGTCGGGAAGTGCGGGGTGGCCGAAGGCGTGCTAAGAATTACTCACCTCATTTCTGCGTTCCAAGAGTGAAGCGCAGCCGCAGCGTCATGTCGTTACAGGTCTCCGCCTTCAATGCCACCCACTGTGCTTCCTGATTAGTGGAAGCACAGTGGGCGGCATTGAAGGCGGAGACCTGTAACGACATGACGCTGCGCTCCACGCTTGGAACGCGGAAATGAGGTGAGTAATTCTTAGCACGCCTCCGGCCACCCCGCACTTCCCGACAGTTAGATATGGAGGGGGAGAGAGGCAGAAGGAGGGGTCCCAGGTGAGGGGGGGGATATTTCCCCCCTCCCCACCGCTGCCCCCACTGCCCCTCCTTCTAGCGCTGCTTTCACCCTCCTGGGGGCAACTATACTAGCTATACTGGGGGCAACTATACTAGCTATACTTAATGGGGGCAACTATACTGGCTGGGGGCAACTATACTAGCTATACTGGGGCAACTATACTAGCTATACTTACTGGGGGCAACTATACTAGCTATACTTACTGGGGGCAACTATACTGGCTGGGGGCAACTATACTAGCTATACTGGGGGCAACTATACTAGCTATACTTACTTGGGGCAACTATACTGGCTGGGGGCAACTATACTAGCTATACTTACTGGAGGCAACTATACGAGCTATACTGGCTGGGGGAAACTATACTAGCTATACTGGGGGCCACTATACTGGGGGCCACTATACTAGCTGTACTGGGGACTACTATACTACCTACACTGGCTCCTGGTGCTACCTAAACTAGGGGGCACCTCTCACTACCTAAACTATCTAGGCCAGCCAGCCCAACATCACCACCAGCCAACCAGCCCAGAATCGCTGGCAAAAAGGCCACAGCATCACCCCCAGTCAGGCCAGCATTTACTTCAACCAGCCAGGCACAGCCACAGCATCACCGCCAGCCAGGCCAGCCACAGCATCACCGCCAGCCAGCCCAGCTACAGCATCACTGCCAGTCAGGCCACAGCATCACCGCCAGTCAGGCCACAGCATCACCGCAAGTCAGGCCACAGCATCACCCCAAGCCAGGCCACAGCATCACTGCCAGGCCTTTCAGTCCACACAGTATTGCCAGCCAGGCACAGCAGCCAGTAGAGGAGAATTCAGAAACCAGGTGAGAGGTGTCTACCATATTAAGGGGGCATTCTGCCCATTTATGTGAAATGCTGTCTATTTATGTGCCTTATGACTGCTGAATTTGTCTTGTTGGTGGCCTCATGATTGCTGAATTTGTCTTGTTGGTGGCCTCATGATTGCTGAATTTGTCTTGTTGGGGGCCTCATGATTTGTTGGGTGCCTCAAGATTTCTGAATTTGTCTTGTTGGGGGCCTCATGATTGCTGAATTTGTCTTGTTAGGGGCCTCATGATTGCGAGAGTGAGACTATGGGAAAAGCTGAATCATAATCATATGAGACAATAGCCTTAAACCTACTTTTTTAGCTTTTTAAAACAGAAAATTAAAACGGGGGGAGGGGTTTTCTAAAACAATACATTTTCAGGAGTAGGATGGATGAAATTGTTTATCTTCACAGTTTATTTTCAACTTGGATTTTCCACAATGTTCACATATGAATTAAAATGTTTGTATTTAGTTTAAATTGCTGTTGCCACTTTGCAATAGATAAGTGACTTTTGGGTTGCAGTTTGGGCACTCGGCCTCCAAAAGGTTCGCCACCACTGTCCTAATCTAATGTCCCACCATTGGTAAGTTCATGTAAATTTGTCTCCACCCGTGACCACACCCACATTTTGGTCCATGCATGACCACACCCATTTTTCAGCGCAGCCGCACAATGTAGCCTCATTTTTCGGCTAAGCGCGCCGCACGTTGTCTTCCTGATTGGGGGGGGGGGGGGGGGGGTGTTTGTGGATAATCAGCACCGGGTGCCAAATACCCTAGGTACGCCACTGATAGACAGCCTTGGTAATTCCTACTGTGTGTGACACTGCCAGGCCCAGCACATTCAGTGACTATCTGTGTGTGTGTGACAGGTGCACATTGTAATACCCATCACTGCATATATCTACCTGTTGTTCACTTCATGAAAGAGGGGAGAACCGAGAGCCCAATATAGTGTAGTAAGTCAAGGCAACAAATGATATAGTGAAGAGTAATAATGTATATACTCACAAACCAGGGTTACCTTCAGGCAACCACTGTATAAGCAGGTGAGGAGATTGGCCTGTCCTCACTCAGGACTAAGAAGTTGCTCTCTGTAGACGTGAAAAAGAAAAAGGGGTATCCTTCTCCACCAAGGGTGGATATATAATGTAGTATGTAACTGAACAGAGGCGCCAAAAAGTATAAAAGTATAAAAACAGTATTTAAATATTAAAAATTGCTTAGAAGGCGTTTCGCAGGTCTATACCCGCTTCTTCAGGCAGTAGAGGTAGGAGTACACAGCACAATGTCAGAGTCACACCTGCTGTGTACTTGTTCAGTACCGCTACAATGAGAATCCTATGGAGGCGGGCAAGTCTGACATTGTGACCCCGGGTAAAGCCTGAGCAACGCTACACATCCAAGGAGGGCAGCAGGCAGGCATGCACGCCCGCCCCGAGGTAGTGACCAAAAATAACAATACAGGAGGAGGACTTTCGAGGCCCTGCTGTGTATTTGAAATGAATGTACTTTAAATCCTTTAACGAGAACAAGTTATGGCGGGCAAAGATGACACCACATTCCTTTCACGAGAATCATATGGAGGCGGGCAAGTCTGCCGTTTGTGCTGGCAGTGCCAGTGGGACACACAGTATGAATTAGCAATGCTGTCTAAACAACACAAGTGTATCACACACACAGGTAGTAGTCACTGAATGTGCTGCTGCTGCTGGCAGTCGGACACACAGTATGAATTAGCAATGCTGTCTAAACAACACAAGTGTCAGTTTCAAACACAAAAAAAAAATTGATCACAGCAGGATGAGCTCTGAAAAGAGCTTTTCTGGGGCGCTATTATAGCAATAAGATTCAGCTAAGCAAGCTAAGAAGGCAAGAGCCTGACTAATCTGTCCCTAGGAGAACAAGTCTGCAGCAGCTGTCCCTATTCTGTCTCTAGCAGGCACACGAGTGAGGCTAATGGCCGCCGGAGCCTGCCTTATATAAGGGGGGTGGGGCTCCAGGGCTTAGTATAACCGGATTGGCTACAATGCGCCTGCTGACTGTGATGCAGAGGGTCAAAGTTGACCCTTATATAGCATTATGGGGCGAATCGAACTTCCGGGAAAGTTCGCCTTCGCCTGCAAAGGCGAACCACCCGAAGTTCGCCTGGAACCGTTCGCCGGCGAACCATTCGGCCCACCTCTACTGAGAAGGAGAGGGGGATGTTAGAGTGGACTTACCCCCCTCTTACAAAAAAGAAGACTCACTTGAGTCTCGATAAAACAGAATTGACAAACAATTTATTCAACTCCACAAATGCAACGCGTTTCGCGGGCGTGACCCCGCTTCCTCAGGCAAAAATGGGAGCAGAACTCAGTGGGTCAAGCAGTAGGTTTGAGTGCCTCTTGTCAATTCTGTTTTATCGAGACTCAAGTGAGTCTTCTTTTTTGTAAGAGGGAGGTAAATCCACCCTAACATCCTCCTCTCTGCTTTTAAACGGTTTTTAAAACGTTTTACTCTACTCTGGCGCCTCTGTATGCCGAGCTTTTGCTGATCTTCTAGTCCACCCTGGGTGGAGGGGTGCATCCCCATCTACTATCTACAGAGAGCGACTTCTTAACCTGAGTGGGGTCAGGTCCTAATGCTCCCCACCTGCATTTAAAGTGGTTGCCTATGGGTAAGTATGTTTGTGAGTATATATACATAAAATTGTATTGAACTCTTCATTTTACCTGACATACTGCACCATATTAGGCTCTCGATTCTCTTCTTCTTTTTAACCTCACTGAGAAGAGAAGTTGCCTAAGTCACAAAAGTGTTCAGTACCTCACCTTTATCAAAATGAATGAGGCATGCAACCCGGAGGGCTACTGACCACATGAAGACTAAGTCAGTATCCCACACACAGCATCTCTGCCTGCACGCCATGTGACTGCCTGCCCCAGCCAAGACTAAGTCGCTCCCCACACAGCACCTCTGCCCGCAGGCCGCTTGACTGCCTTCTCCGCCACCACCAACGGGGTCCAGGATTCCGCTACAATAATTTTTCTGGTGCGTGTACATGCCTGCCTAATCTGCAACAACAAAACAAAAGGCATGTAAATGTGCCAATTCCCCTTCGTGATCATTACCTTGCCGCGGTGAAGGGGCATGCGTATCACAATGAAGCTATATGAGTGTCTCGGGGGGGGGGGGGGGGGGCTGGGCGCACATCAAAGATAATAAGGTTGTTGCTTCATTGTGGACAGACCAAATTTGATCAGCTGGACAGTCACTGTTGTTCTATCATTGAGCTACCACAGCCCGGCGACCATATGGGCTTGAAAACCGCCATGGCCTGCACTCTCGCCATGGTGCACACCAGTCCAGCACGGCCATCACAACACAAACAGCTGTTTGCGGTGCGTTACACAGTGAGTTTGGTGTGTCAGTGTGAAGCAGTACTCTAATTACACTCCCTGATTGATGTATACACATGCAAGATGTTTTAAAGCACTTTAGGCCTGTAATTTAGCATTCAATGTGATTTCTGCCCTTAAGACACTGCTTTGCATCAAATTCAGGTTTTTGCCTGGGACTTTTGGTGTCTTTCCCACTCCGCCATGCCCCCCTCCAGGTGTTAGACCCCTTGAAACATCTTTTCCATCACTTTTGTGGCCAGCATAAGTGGTTCTAGTTTTCAAAGTGCGCCTCCCCATTGAAGTCTATTGTGGTTCGCGACAGTTCGCGCGAACCGAACTTTTGCGGAATTTCGCGAACAGAAAATCGGAGGTTCGGGCCATCTCTATGCACTTTAAAGGACACCCGAGGTGAAAATAAAGTAATGAAATAAACAATTGTATCTATCTTCCTTCTCCTAAAATGACTTTTTAAGATATTTCACAGTTTTATTTTATATTTAAATCTACTTCTCAAGATTTTACTGTTTTATTGTTTTTTGCTCAATGACACATTCATTGAAGTATGCCAGAGCAAAAATCTATAAATTATTGATGTTTTTATCTCTCTCCTGCTCTCAGAAGCCATTTTCTGCTAGGAAAGTGTTTTATAGTTGTAATTTCTTATCAGTGAGGGTCACACTGTAGTCTGACTCAGACTTACATACCTGATGTTTAACTCTTTCAGGCAGAGAAAGAAAAAAAAGAACACAACATAGTTAGTTGTGTGCTAGACACTGTACATACCCATGTCTATCTCATCATGCCACATGTCACGTCGGGTATCCTTTAAGAGCCAACAGATTGTGAACACTTGGAATAGACCGTGTAGGTGAGTTCTCATACTACATAGAAGCGATAAAAATATGGAATTAATATTCTTTGCCGTATGACCAGCTTTAGCTAAGATTCATTGATACAGAAACACTTAGGTGCATACACACGCTATACTAAGCTCAACTATGGCAGCCATTTGTGACCCGGCACAGCCAAGAATCTAGCGAGTGTACAGGTGTCCCTCATGCTTGTTTAAATAATCAGTATGCTGGATCTTAAACTTCAGTGCCCACCAAGGATACTGTTCTCCTTCTGTCCCTCCAATTGGAAGCCACGTGTTTCCTCCAACCTTCCCTATAGAAGTAAATGCTTTGCTCTGCTAAAGTAAAGCATGGCATGCTGGATTTTTAGAATTCATTGGGTGGCCACTGTACACAAGTTAGATACTCGCTACATTCTCAGCAGAGGCAGTCTATTGGAAATCCTGGCCAAATTTATTCTAGCATGTAGCTTAAAGTGAATCTTAACTCTGGACTAAAAAAATGACTTTAACTTACCTGGAGCTTCTACCAGCCCCCTGCAGTTGCCCTGTGCCTGCTCTGTGACAAAGCGATTTTCTGGTCGCCCGCAAAAACCCTCTGCCACTTGGATGCGCGGCCCTGGTCCGCCCGCCTCTCAATTGCACTCCCGTGGATGGGATTGTATACAATGAGCAGAGGGGCCAAAAGTATAAAATTAGATTAAATGAGCTTAAAAACCAACTCAAATGGCAAAAATGAAGGAGGTCTTACCTCCCTCAAGCAGACATGACAACGACTGCGATTCAGACAGTCAAACCCATTTATTAGAAACTCCCCAAAAAATGTTTGCAACGCGTTTCACAGGCTCAATCCCGCTTCATCAGGCAATACAGGGAGGAGTATCAAGCGATCTGCACAAGGATTCAAGTTAAGCACCTTTGTGGATGGGAGCGCTCTGCACTTGCGCAGTATGAAAAAATCTCTACTGAATATGCTTAGAAAGCTCCTGGCGATGGGAGCATGATCGAGGATGCACTGTGGCACATGCACAGTGGCCAATTGTCTCGCCGGTCGGCTGGCCAGAAGAGGGTACCTGTGGTGGATCAGAGGGACACTTAGTGACACAGCGGGCACAGGGCAGCTGCAGGAGGGCTGGTAGAAGCCCCAGGTAATATAAACTCTGTTTTTTTTTACCAGAGTTAAGGTTCACTTTAAGCAAAAGACGAGGAATGGGTTGGTAATCATTAACATTATTCAAAGCAAATAAGTAGTGATCATCATTACCACTGAAGCACCAATAAATAGCTAATGCAGCTACTGGAGGAGGGGTCCATGTGGGTCCTTTAGATTTAAAGGCAAAGGTACAGTCACACGTTCTTCATCCTCTATTGCCACATTACTGGTTAGAAGCTTACAGGAGAGATGTCGCTGCTAGAAATCTTTATACATAACGATATGACAATCTTTATTTATTTGAGTATTTATATAGCGCCGACATATTACGCAGCGCTGTGCAGAGCATATTATCTTGTCACTAACTGTCCCTCAGAGGGGCTCACAATCTAGTCCCTACCATAGTCATATGTGTATGTACGTATCGTGCAGTGCATGTATTGTAATCTAGGGCCAATTTAGGGGAAAGCCAATTAACTTACCTGTATGTTTTTTTTATGTGGGAGGAAACCGGAGTGCCTGGAGAAAACCCATGCAGACATGGTGAGAACATACAAACTCCTTGCAGATGTTGACCTGGCTGGGATTTGAATCGGGGACCCAGCGCTGCAAAGCGAGAGCACTAACCACTACGCCACCGTGCTGCTGCCGTTTTTTTTTTATTATTTAAATTTCTATTTTATTTTACTTTTTCTATTGTATTGTATGCTTACAAGCATGAAGCTAGCACTGCTTTAAATGCTTGCTGAAAACACCCAGGATATCGCACAGTTTCGACGTAAAGAAATGATTAACATCAGTAAATGTTACTCTAACACTAACGGACGTAAAATGTACATTGAGGAAATAGGAGAAAGAAGACGTAGTGTATATCGTGACACTGATCCTAGCAGTGTAAACAGCATTTAGCAGAGTCTATGGGACCACAGAGCTGAAAGGGAATGGTTACCAGGGGATGAAGGAAATGAGAGTGGAAAGTTTGCCTTACAAATTTGTGAACATTACAAATCGAGACAAGTCTGACCTAATTTCCTGTTTTATAAATTATAAGTTCAGAGTCACGCTGAAGGAAAATAAACTGTTCGGGTTTCAGGTTCAGCCTGAGGTCTAGTTCAGGAGACCAAGCCTGGCCTTTAGAAATGCAGCAATGAGAGTACATTCTAGCACGTACCTCTCTATGGATCGCTTGTGAAAGAAGAAGCAAGACGGGGGCGGTATAACAGCACAGACCGGCGCTCATGCTTCCTAAGCTCCACTTTTAGCACGCTTTAATGATTAAAAGAACAATGATAACTACTTATGCATTTAACACTTAAGTTACTAGCACACTTGCAGTAAGTGTTGCCGTAGGGCTGGCCTGGAGCCCATTAGGAATAGCTACAGTGCTTCTGATTAGCGGTATTTTTTTTTAACTTCCCTGGCGGTGCATTTCTGTCTGGATTTATGGGTCTAAAAGCGGTACATTTTTTTTCAAGAATTTTAGGCCTCCAATTCTTAAAGGAATACTATCGATTCACATATTTTTTTCAATTGACACAGGAATTGTTTTGGAAGTGCTGCTAAGTACTGGTGTATACATTTTAGTAGCAACTTCTTTGTTTACTGTTAGCAAAATACATTCAAAGTTTACTGACGCCAAAACTGACGGCTGACTGAGCCATGAGGAGAGGGGAAATTCCCCTCACACTTGATCAGTTAACTCTATGTGTAGCTCTGTGTGTGACAGAGAGAGACAGGACACAGGAGCTGCAGCTGTTGGGAGCTCAGTTTCTGACTGAAGTGTCTGAAGAGAGCAGAGGAAATGTAACTAATTGTCACAGCTTTTCATACTGTTTTTGCTTTCAGAGTTTGATATGTTTGATATTTGCTTTCTGTACTCTGATATGCAACTCTGGCTGTGCATTGAAGCAGACACCCCTTCTGCAATTGATTTGTCCCAATATAGCTAAATCCTACCCTCAATAAATTACAGCTTTTGTCTCTGATATTTAACATGAAAAGTAGGAAAATGTGTACACAGCTACTTAGACATTATTTGTACATTGTCATTTTAGAACACTTGGGTATCGATAGTATTCCTTTAAGTCTAGAACACAAAAGTGTTGAAATAATAAAATTTATAAATAAACTTAAAAAATAGTGAACCTGTAAAAATAAGGCACCAGACTATACAGTATGTACAGATATACCTAATACACCTCCGGCGTGTGGTATATTTTGAAACAGGGAATGGCACAGAGGGCGACATCACAATCAGGGCAGTAGAAGCGTGATTCCTTTCAGACTTTTTTCCCTTTGCTATCAGTCTTAGGCGGCAGGCAGAGAGTAGTAAAAACCAAGGCAGGGGTCGGTGTAGGTGGCCGCCAGAGAATAGTCAATATCCAGGCAGAGAATAGTCAAAATTCAGACAGAGGTCGGTGCAGGCTGAAGGCAGAAAAAATCCAGGCAGAGGTCGGTGCCAGGGACGGATCTAGACCAAGTTGTCCCAAGTTGCGCCTTGGGCAAGGTCAGGTTTTGGTGCCTAAACTGCCATTCCCCATCCAAATTTTGCCGCCTTTTTAAGAATTTAACAAACTTTGCCTGGGGCAAGAGACCCGCTTGCCCCCCCCCCCCCCCCCTAGATCCGTCCCTGATCGGTGCAAGCTGCAGGCAGAGAGTGATCAAAATCAAGGCAGAGGTTGGTGCAGGCGGCAGGCAGAGTAGTCAAAATCCAGGCAGAGGTCGGTGCAGGCTGCAGGCAGAGAATAGTCAAAATCCAGGCAGAGGTCGTTACAGGCTGCAGGCAGAGAGTAGTCAAAATCCAGGCAAAAATTAGTCACAGTACAGCAGAAGCACGTAGCTCAGAAGCAGTTGGGAACCAAATTGCTATATTGTTAACTTCCTGTGCTTTCAAATGAGCTTATCTGCTATCTCTGCCATGGTTGTCAGGTGACACAGGGGAGAGATCAAATCACAACTTGTGATTAGAAACAAATGAGGAGGAATTAGACAGGCTAAACTCTCTATAGACATACAGGCAGCATTTCTCTCTTTTTACCTTCTGTCTTGTGCAGCAGATCGGGTCCAGATGGGGGGATCAGACAGGCTAAACTCTCTATATACATTGCTGGGTGCATTTCTCTGTTTCCTTCTCTCCTGTGCAGATCAGGGTCCAGAGGAGGAATTAGACTGGCTAAACTCTCCCCTACAGGCATACAGGGTGCATTTCTCTATGTTTTCCTTGTGCCCTTTGCAAAAGTTCAGGTCCACTTTAAATCTTTGTGCCGCCCCCAGACGTCACGCCACTCCATCGTCACACCGCCCCTCCGCACACCTCCGCTCTGCCGTCCTGATTGGCTGCCAGGATCTGGAACAAGACTTGAGGTAAAAGGGATCCCGGCAGCTGGGGAGAGAAGCCTGGAGTCCAGCTGACCAGCACTGATCACACACGGGCTGCAGGTAACCAATAGGAGTAGCAGTATCAGCCAGCCCAAGCTTCACTGGCGTAACAATTGAGGATGCGACCCGTGCCACCGCAGGGGGGGGGGGGACCCTAGGGCCCACTCAGGGACTTTAGTTGGGCAGGAGGGGTCGCAGCCTAAGAGGAGAGTGTGGCCGCAGATCGGTGGGGAGGGGGGACATTCCCCCCCTCCCTCACCTCGGGCTCTCCTCTCAGCGCCCCCCTCCTGCAATCATTGGTGGCAGCGGCGGCAGCGGCAGGCTGAACACATACCTCCTTCTTGCCGGAGATCTTCCGATCTCTAAGAGCTTCAGAAGTTGCATGAAGCTCTTAGAGATCGGAAGACGTCCAGCGAGAAGGAGGCATGTGTTTAGCCTGTCGCCGCCACCGCTGCTGCACGCTGCCACCGATGATTGCAGGAGGGGAACGCTGAGAGGAGAGCCCGAGGTGAGGGAGGCCACGCTCTCCTCTTATGCTGCAACCCCTCCTGCCCCACAAAAGTCCCTCCTGAGCGGATTTTTTTGTTTGCAGGGGGGCCCGGGGATTTCTAGGTACACCCCCTACAACTTTCAGCTCCTGCGTCCTTGCCCAAGCTCAGCTTGGGAATACCTCCAGGGAGATTAAATATATTTGATTATACTTACCAGGTATCCCGATGTCCGACTTCCATCCATAGCCCTGCCCCCTAAGTGAATAGGTGCTTCTCTAGGACCAATTAGAGAAGCGCCTGTCACCTCTTCTGATAGGGGGCGGGGCTACAGATGGAAGCCAGACATCGCTACACCCGGTAAGTATAATTAACTTTATTTAAAATTCAAATCGCTTGGCCTCCAAATCGCTGCAAAATCGCTTGATTTTACAGCACTTGTATACTTAGTTTTGGCGCAACCATGCTCAAAATGCTGTATGTCCTGTGATTGTGACTAACCATCGCAACCATTTAAATATATTGGCAATGCGTATTTTTGTCAGCAATCCAAAAATACTGCTAAAAATGCCCCAGTGGGTCCCACAAAATTTACATTGAGGTGCATTTGCAGCCTCCGGAAATAGGAGAAAGAAAATGTAGTAAATCTGAAAAGACAGGAGAGGAAGAAAGGTCACTGAAAAGTGAGAAATGGCCGGGCCTGATGAAAGGGAGAACGCCCCTGAAATGCATTGCAATACAGATGTTTTAAATAAACATTACATAATAAACATAAAAGTTGCTTTTAATTACACGGACTCCTCCATGTTCTTACAGCACGCATTGTTTTACACTACTAAGACCTGCACCATCATGCTGTTCAATATTCACAAGTGTGCATTTCTTGAGCTCAGGCCCGGATTTAAATCACTGGAGCCTATAGGCACATATGTCCTGGTGCCCTAGATGCCACCCTCCATGAGCCTACAACCCCCCACCAAACCAAGCCACAAGTGTGCTGGTTGTCCCAGCTGTCACTTCTCCCTTACTTCCCTTGCCCAACATAGTTACAGGTGTCCCTTAGTATTAGGTAGCCAGAGGTACCCTTAAGTAAGTTGAGGTGCCCCTGACTAATGGGAGATCTCATCAGTTGAATGCCGAGACCCGGTTGAGTAACCTCTTATTTACACTCTGCTCGGGACTCTTTATAGAGAAGGAGGGAGGCACTAGGGGATAGGAGTGGGCCGCCTTTCCACCATCAGGCGCCTGTAGGCACGTGCCTACAGTGCCTTATGGTAAATCTGGCCCTGCTTGAGCTGAATGCTTTTTGGGTGCCCATTCATTTGAAAGCACCGTTCCCATTGCCGTAGTGTGTCCAGTAGTTCAGGCTATTCTAGATTAACAAGGACAAAAAAGGCTGAAGCTACCAGAGGAATCCTGCCTTCAATTTTGCACAAACAAAACATTGTAGATGGGGGAGGACATGTTCACCATGCAGCCTGGCTAAAGAGGGTAAACAGCCTACCAGCTGATAGACTCATATGGGTTCATCAGCTTTTAAACAAGGTGAGATTAGTCCTCAGCCAGCTGGCCATTTCTCCCTTCTCTCTTTTGAGTGTGCTCTCTCCCTCACCTGTCTTTTCAGTTTTACATCTTTGGGAGACCTTTGCTGTGTTCTAAAACACAGAAGGAAGTGCAGGCAGTGCTGGTGGAAGGAGGCAAAATGGAAGTTCTGCCCACAGCAACCAATATTTCAGTTTCTTAATGACTGCTGATGAGTAATTGTGCCATTAATGCACCAGTTTTCTTGGCTCCAGTGATAATAACTCAGTATATGGGTACCGTCTACGTGTCTCTTCTACGGATCTCTTCTGCACACGAGCTCTTGGCTGACGCAGTGGAACATTTTGGTATTCCAACTGTGTGATGGATAATTTAAGGACCAAAAGACGTATGTTCTCCTACGCCTGACAGACATATTTAGAAACAAAATCATGAAAATATTTAATGGATAAAATGGCTTTCCCTTTCTGGAAGCCAAGCCAGAGTGGTTGCAACCACAGACAGGCCAGTGAAGGATTTTTGGAGAGTTGTATTATATGGGAAATAATTTTATGTCGGGGATTTTGGTAGTAAAAATGTTAATCTGAGATGCTTTGCAGCACAGTCTGACCTCTCAGAACTTATATGGACTCAGTAAATCAAGGGAATGTAAAATAAATTAATTACTCCTGCTGCAGCCCAGTCTGATCTCAATTGATAGTGGCTGGTCTATTTTTAAACTCTTAACATTCATACATAAACATGTGTTTGGATACAGTTCTGTGTGCGTGTGTGTGTGCCCATGCTTGCGCGTGTGTGTGACTGTATGCACTAGCGTCATGGGGGCGCACCAGGTGGGGTGACAGATTGGCAGGGCAGGGGTGATATACCCTCAGGCCCGTTTCTAGGGCCGTGCGGCCGCCCTGAGTGCTGATGGAGAGGGGGGGGCTGTAATGGAGGGGGGAGTCAGCCATGGGGAGGGCAGCCCGACCTCTCCCTCCCATCCTCTCCCCGGCCTGTTTAGTAGGAAGTATAGTGTGTATAAGCGTCTATGCAGAGAAGAAAACCAGCGGCAAGTGATGGCCGATTGGAACCAGGGAGGTGAGTTGCTGACTATTTACAGTGCTTCCCTGCGCTAACTCTGCAGTCGGAGGGGGGAGCACGGAGGGCGGCCCGGGGAGAGGAAGGGAGGGAGATGTTGGGCTGCCCCCCCCACGGCTGACGGCTTATGGGGGGGCACCTACCTACCCTATACTGGGTACAGCTACCTATCTAACCTATAGTAGGGGGCACCTACCTAATTTAACCTATACTGGGAGGCAGCTACCTATCTAACCTATACTGGGGGGCAGCTACCTATCTAATCTATACTGGGGGCACCTACCTAATCTAACCTATACTAGGGGGAAGCTACCTATCTAACCTATACTGGGGGCAGCTACCTATCTAACCTATACTGGGGGGCACCTACCTAATCTAACCTATACTAGGGGGCAGCTACCTATCTAACCTATACTGGGGGGCAGCTACCTATCTAACCTATACTGGGGGGCCAGCTACCTATCTAACCTATACTGGCAGGCAGCTACCAATCTAACCTATACTGGGGGTAGCTACCTATCTAACCTATACTGGAGGCATCTACCTATTTAACCTATACAGGGGCACCTACTTATCTAACCTGTATTGGGGGCACCTACCTACCTACCTAGCTAGCCTATACTGGTGGCAACTATACTGGCTACCTATATTGGAGGCACCTACCTAACTAACCTATACTGGGGGCACCTACCTATCTAACCTATGCTGGGGGCAACTATTCTGGCTACCTATATTAGCCCACTGTCTTACTATTACACAGTTATATTACAGTTAGCTTCACCTAAGTGATGTCATGGCCACACCCATTTTTTGCCCCGTGCGCTTCGCTTTGATTTGGGGGGTGCCTGTAAATTATCCGCACTGAGTGTCCAATACCCCATCTACGACTGTATGTGTGGTCATCTGTGCTATGGCACAACAATAGGGGATGCAGATGTTGCTACTGCAATAAGCCCCTGGACCAGAAGGGCCCAAGTTAGGCCTTGCTCCAGACAATATATGAGGACATTAAGTATCACCTATCGGGGACCTAGAAACAATCTCTCGGGCGACAATTCGTGGAACTATGCTAGACGGACACATGCCTAGCCTTGAGGCTAGCGATGTGTTTTGTTACTTTGGAGTGGGGTGGACGGAGGACGATTGGCGGACAACAAAGCGCTTCAATCAGTCAGCGGGGCTTGTAAAAAGTGTTGTGAATGGTCATGCTCTGGCATCGGGGGTTGTTAAAGGGACTCTGAATAGAAGAGCATAATGCCAAACTGAAGTTACCTGGGGCTTCCTCCAGCCCCCTGTAGCTTGAGAGGTCCCTCAACATCCTCTGAGCTCCCGCCGTTTAACCACTGGCGGCTCTGTTAGGTCGTGTCTTCATCAGCGGTCATGGGCAACTGTGCATGAGCAGCCCATCCGCGCACCTGTTTCCTTAAGCATTGTGCACACACAGTTCATTCTTTTGAGAACCAAGCATGCACATAAAGCTCAAGGCGACAGCTGTGCGAGCGAGACGGGCACACGACAGGCTGCATATGCGCAATTGAGCACAACTTCCCTGGAGGAAGCCCCAGGTAAGTTCAGTTAGGCTTTTTGTTATTCTGTTCAGGGTCCTTTTAAGACTAGGTAGGATCTTCAACGACACCCAATGGCTGAGCAATATCGACCGGTGGCTGCTGTACAAATTGTCAACTCAAATGGTCGTAATTGGCCGTTTCAAGATACGGTTATCGCTTGTGTGTAGGTAGCTTTAGTGTTGCAGTGATAATGAATAGGAGTAATCATTGACAAACATTTGTTTTTCTCCGCTTACATATCTCACACCATTAAAAGCTGGCTTTGATAGTTTGTATCATGCAATACAGCGCTGTGTGTGTGTGTGTGTGTGTGTGTGTGTGTGTGTGTGTGTGTGTGTGTGTGTGTGTGTCTATATGGTGTAAGACATCAGGAGGAAGCTGTAGACAAAGATAGAACTGAGCAGCAGAGAGAGAAATGGAGAGACACTTGACTGACAGAGAAAACCAGGTGATGGAGACTGGCAGAGAGGTGTTGCAGCCTGGAAGAGACCAACAGTGCAGGGGATGGGGGGAGGGGGCTTGTGGTAGAGGCAAACAGATATGGGTGCCAAGCTGACAGGGAGCGGCGGAAAGGGGCGGAAAGGGGGTGGCCTCATACCTCCCAACTTTGTGAGATGAGAAAGAGGGACACTTCAGCCACGCCCCTGCCGCACCCCTAATCACGCCCCCAACACACCCCTAATCGTACATATTATCAGTATTTCATTAGAAAAATATGTTGCTTTATAACTCAAACCACACTGGTCCTTTCTCTCCTGGTTCATTATCCTTCATATTACCATTTGAAAATAAGAAATATGTCAACAATGGGTGGGACTAAAGTTTAGAGCAATTTTTCAGCAGAAAAATGCATTCACAGTATTTACATAGATCTGCACATGAGTTCAGAAAGAGGGACAAATGAGGAAATAAGAGGGACAGGGGATTGGGTTCCCAAAGAGAAGAGGTACAGTTGGGAGCTTTGGGGTGGCCATTAAGAAATACTGTGAACATAAAATGGATTTTTAACAGCATTTTTTTACACTGGGAAAAATAAAATGCTGCAAACGTTTGCAGTCATAATTTGGCTTTTACTTTTAAACCTTTCCAGCTTTGCTGCTAATGCTATGAGATCTCTAGGGTGCTTCTTTCCACAGAGAGGAGAATGTAATCCATCATACTCATCTGTCAGTAAAGGCACCACATTGCTGTGTTGGGTCTCCTGGTCCCCATGCTGGGAGGAGTGTTTGGAGACTGGTCACTTAGGAAGAGTTCCATCCTGAACTTCTTCTCCCAGTGATAGCTTCAGCTCCTTCTGCTTGTGACTTGCTGTGACAGTTCACAGAGCGGAGAAGACTCTGCAACATCCATTGTGATTTCTCTCTGTGGACTGCACAGAGCTGCTGTCAGATTGTGCCGGGTGTAGCACCCCCCACAGGCAGCCACAAACATTCCTCAGCAGCTATTGCCATATTTTACAGAAGCATCCTTGAGGTCTGTGCAATGACATGACCACCCCTAGTACCAGGAGAACAGAGGCGCCAAGAGGATAAAAGGAAGCTAAATGAGCTTAAAACCCAAATTATTGGTAAATAGAGGAGGTAGTGGTGGACTTACCTCCTCCAAGTAGACACACAACGACTGTAGTGAAGACAGTCAATATATTTTATTTATGAACTCCAAATATGCAACGCGTTTCGCAGGTTTGATCCCGCTTCATCAGGCAATAGCAACGGGGCAATAGCATATGTGGTCAGTAGAAGAGCCAGGCACCTCTCACAGGTCCCAAACTTCTGGCTTATCCCTGACTACGTCTTCTGTATGCTGTACCTGCACCTCACATCCGATCATCCAGTTGCACTCAGCAGTCGCCTTTGGTTGCACCGATCTGGTCTGGTCTCCAGGGCTGCCCCTATCCAGCCACACAGAGGATTCACGCTATCCAGATACGTGACAATCCCATTGCAACCACATTTTACACGTCACACCCACAGTACTTGGGCCCCTAATGGCTCTCTCGGGAAGGGGGAGGAGGGGGGTTCAGGTCTGTCCGGCGGAGGGGGGGCTCTGTGTTAATTTTGCCTGGGTGCCCTACTATTACTAGAGACAGCCCCGGCTGTATGGAATCCATCGTCTATATAAAATGTAACATACAGCGCTGTTCCCAATAAAATGAAATATCTCTAGATTAGCATGCGGGTTTGTACGTTTTGCTGGATTGGTATCTTATTTTAAATCAAATCAGACACAGATCTAATTTCTGCACTCAATAACATCATCATTAAAGAGTCACCCATCACAAACAACATGTTTATCATTTTAACATCCTTTTCCTGGGATTCAATTTAGATTATAGCCTGTGAAATTATTGTTGTCTGGGCTTTAAATAATGATTGCATTTTCCTTCGGTAAAAGGAACAATCCACCGAAGAGAAAATAAGGCTTGCTTAGAACACTGGAGTCCAATCACTTTACAGCGGACCTCTAGTCAAACAGCCAAAGAGCTAAACTGAAGCAAAGATTATATGGAAGGGCTCATCCAGCAAAAGGTGCACAATGAAGACTGGCCAGGCCTGTGGCATGGATATTCTCCTTAATCTGCTGAAGATGTGTATGAATCTGTGGACAGAGATCGGAGCAGGGACATTTTTAGGCACAGACAATCCAGGCAATAAGGATGCTTATTATTTCTGATCAGACATCAGCAT
The DNA here is from genome assembly GCF_040937935.1 of Hyperolius riggenbachi. Taxonomy (NCBI): domain Eukaryota; kingdom Metazoa; phylum Chordata; class Amphibia; order Anura; family Hyperoliidae; genus Hyperolius; species Hyperolius riggenbachi. The sequence goes on from NC_090656.1 coordinate 45,474,650, forward strand.
TTTCGATCAGAACTCAGAAATTGGAAAATGGAAAACGGAAGATGGATTTCTGCAAAAATACCACGTTACCGCAAATCGGTTATTTTAGCCCAATCAAAGAACTCAGAAGCACTGGACCAATCAGAGAATGCAGAGTCAACTCAGATGTATTTTCCCAATCAGAGAATGCAAAACACAATCCTAAAAAAGACTATTTGGAAATTGGAAAATAGAAATCAGAAATCAATGGACTCCGTAATCAGGATTGGTGAAAACTGGAATCGAAAATTGGCATCCACCATCCCTACTAGGCATATGCTTGGGGTGGCAGCTACTTGACTGGACTCCAAGGAGCAATTCTTATCAAACTGTGCTTCGTGGAAAACGTATAGACAACTGATAGTTTCATCAAGACAGGGATGAATGGTAATTTTAACAGCTAAATGTTCACCACTGAGTAACATAACAAAGATTGCCTGAGCATAACATAGAATGGCAGGTACTGTTCATGAGCTAATTAAGCTGTAAACATTTTGATTTGGTTTGTATTAATTGTTGCAAGTTTACAGGACATCCAGTACAATGCTCCAATCTGTAAGCACTTCTGACTAAGCACTGACTAAGCAGTAGGCCTTCAGGCAGGAAATAGGTATATCTTAGGAATGGGACCTCGCAGAGAGAAAGTAAAGGTATGTAGCTTATGATTGCTTAGAGAAGGACAAACAAACTCCTTTCATTAAATTCACAATTTAGCCTTTGAGAACCGTGCATACTTAAAAATCATCTTTTTATTATAAAATCCTGTGTATTATGATAGCCCTACCTAAACCGCCGCATCCCCGCCGCTATAATCTAACTAAATTCCCCCAAACTCCCTGGGGGGCAATCCGGGCAGTGCTTCCATGAGAGGCTGAGCTATGAGTTGCAGCTCTGCCCCTCAGCGCGTCTGTCAGCCCGGATCGCCACCTCTCCCCCGCCCCTCTCAGTCATCCTTCACTGAGAGGGGCGGGGGGAGAGGCGGAGATACGCGCTGATAGACGCGTGTAGAGGCAGAGCTGCAGCTCATAGCTCTACCTCACATGGAAGCGCACAGGGAAGCAAAATCCACGACCAAGAAAGTCATGGATTTTGCGGGGGAGAGGGAGGGGGTGTTAGGGGGGATTTAGATAGATTTCAGCAGCAAAGATGGGGTGGTTTAGGTAGGGCTATCATATTACACAGGATTTTATAATAAAAAGATGATTTTTAAGAGACTTCAGTGTCTCTTTAAATCTATGTGGTGCTTGTGTCTGTTTAAAGTTAACCTCCAGACTTAAAATCTACTCCGCAGCACTGAAAAGGCTTGGTGTTTCTTTAACAGTTTCACAGCATCCGAACTTTGTTTTTCTCACACAAGCCTAATTTTTAGCTGAACAGAAGCTAAGCTCCGCCCCATCAAAGAAAACTGCCCGGGCATTTTCCCCCTGATGCTGTGCAAAGCATGATGGGATTTCTGATGTTGTTGTTCTTGCTGCCTAGCAGCTGGGAGGGGTGATCAGGACACAGGACAGTTGGAACTGTGTATCATGCTCCCTGTCACCTCCTTTCAACCAAAAATATGGCTGCCCCATGAAATCACAAACATTTGCCTGTTCTTTTAAAACTGGGTGAGTAAGAGATTATATTACCTACCTATTTTAATTAACATACTGTAACTAATGTAACTTAATGACAGTATGTTTATTTAGGCTGAAGTTCCTCTTTAAGCCTGACATGGTTTAAATTTAATTACATCATCTCCGAGTCCCATACTCTGGTAGCAATCGCAAATGCCGGTTGCCATTAAACAGCTGAGTTCCATGCACTGTTCAGGATCCAATTTCATCAGTGGTCTTCAGAAAGCCCAGATTGCAGCATGTGTATGTAAGTTACTTTATTGTACAAGGGTGAACTTGCTGCACCTTGTATTATGCCTTTTAATATGTAGTAGAAAACTGAACCCAAGTTTTTTCTATGCAAGATGTGGATACTCCTGGGTCATATCCTAATGTTACACAATTGATACCGCTCTCCCTTTTATCATCCAGATCTTGCACCAACTTGTTAATGTACTTTGAAATCTAAAATTGTATAGATCAGGGCATTATCAATTAGTGCTTTATTAATTCTACGCTGTTGAATTAAAAAAAAAAACTTACATTTTGGCCTGACTCCAACTGACTGACAAATTTTTGTGTTCATATAATAGACTTTTGCAAAATAAAAATTTTCATGAAACCAAGAACACACATTCTCATACTTATTGACTTCTCTGCATTTCACCAAAAAAACGTATTTTCTTGCGCCGCCGATTTGGTTTTTATAAATATTCGTATCCGTGTAAAAATTTGAAACATTTGTGAAAATTATGTTGAAATTAACAATGGTCATAGTTTCTCATGATTAAAGGGGAACTGAAGTAAGAGGTATACGGAGGCTGCCATATTTATTTCCTTTTAATCAATACCAGTTGCCTGGCAGCCCTGCTGGTCTATTTCTCTGCAGTAGTATCTGAATAACACCAGAAACAAGCATGCAGCTAGTCTTGTCAGATGTGACTTTAAAGTCTGAAACACCTGATCTGCTGCATGCTTGTTCAGAAGCTATGGCTAATAGTATTAGAGGCAGAGGATCAGCAGGGCTGCCAGGCAACTGGTATTTCTTAAAAGGAAATAAACATGGCAGCCTCCATATACCTCTCTCTTCAGTTCCCCTTTAAAGTGGACCTGAACCCTTGTACAGGACAGAGGGAAAACAGAAAAATGCACCCTGTATGTATTTGGAGAGTTTTGCCTGTCTATTTCCCTTTCATCTGTGACTAATCACCACTGTAAATGAATCGCTTTAGCTGTGTCAGCTCAGGAATCTCCTCTGCCATGGCAGAGCAGCTAATTTGCAAACACAGGATGTTAACCCTATATTTGCTTACATGAAAGCGAAAAGTTGACACACTGCAGATTTATTACAGGATTTGTATCAGCTGTAACAAAGAAATGTTTTTCTGTCAAGGTTGTTATGCTGTTGCATATCTTTTACAGCAGAGAGGAAGTTCTGATTCAGGTCTGCTTTAATAACTGCCTAACTTATTCCTGTTCTATCTTCTAAAAACCCCAACAAGTTGCTCTTTCATCTAAGCTCAGCTGCAGCCTTTGCTTCAAACTATCTTTTAGTTTCACAATTTAGTGGTTTTCCTTTTAACGACCTTGCTGCTATGCATCATTTAACATACAGACAGTACATGTTGGAGTTCCTCTTTACATTTCCATAAGAACACAAAATGAAATGAGATTTCACATCGACATTCCCTGTCTTGACCACATGTCATTTGCTGAAGCATTTACATTTTTCAGACATTAGGAAAGCTTTGATTGCATCGAATTTGAGTGTGAAGGAAACATCCATTCATCAAGTGGAGCATTTCTTCAGGATTTGCCCATGGCAAAGAGTTCTGTTAAATAACATTCATTAAAGCACATCACTGTACCTATTAATACCCCAAAGGTTTAGAAAGTCATCCGAGTTCTTTAGAAAAATGAAACTTGCCTCTTCATCCATCATACACGGGGGGGACATGTTCTTCACTCTTAAAACACTTACAGTAAAAAATCACTTTCTTAAGATGAGGATAACGCGGCCCGAGAGACCAAGCGCTGCCTTTCTCCCTCAGTCTCTCCTGGCAAATGCAAAAATGGCACCTTTACAGTGCTAAACACAGCTTTACTCGGACCACTTTTTGAAAATAGGCTTAAAGCAGCCCAGAACTGTGATACAAATAGTTAAAAAATCATTAAGGTAGAACTCTAAGCAAGGAGTTCAAAACCATCCTGTGGGTCAGGAAACAAAAAGAATGGATTTAGGATGAGAACTCAAGCTTCAAGAGTCTAAGCCTTTCCAGATAGAAAAAAAAATGTTGGCTGAGTTGGTCCAGAGGTACTACCTTTACCTATGAAAAATGGGATAATGAGTTTGATTCCCGGGCCAGAAAAAAAAAAAGAAAACATTGTGCTTACCTCCCCAGGGAAACTTGCTTTGGTTACTGATCTTCCTTTGAATTTTTGGCTGTGAATTCAGCCTTTCCAAGTTAAAATATGAAAGTTGGAAATGCCTTACTTCCAGATTTTATTAGTCTCAAGTTTTTGCATTGAAGCCAGCAGGGAGCAGAAATCCAACAGCTGTGCAGCTGGCATCGGCAGTGTCCAGTGGAACCGTCAGTGACACAGTAGGTCGTGGCAGTGTCAGCAGGTTCGGCGGAGGTGTGGCTGGGACTCTGCAAGCAGCAATTTCCAAGAAAAGAAGCACCAGTAAGAAAAAAGAAGAGCAGAATAATGCAAAAACAGAAGAAAACAAAAAACAAAGGGTAAGGTAGAAGACGGCCGGATTCACCATAAGGAACTATAGGCACATGCCTTCAGGCGTCTGATGATGGAAAGGCTGCTTACTTCCCTCCCTGAGTGCCTCCCCCTCTTCTTTTCCTGTGTAGAGACCCAAGTCGAGTTTAATGAGAGGCTACTCACCTGATTCTCAGCATTCCACTGATGAGATCTACCTTCAACTGGGGGGAACCTCTAGCTACCTAATACTTTGGGGGCACCTCTAGCTACTTAATGCGGAGAGAACCTCTAGCTACCTAATACTAAATGGCACCTGTAGCTACCTATGCCAGGAAAGAGAAGTAAAGGAGAAGTGGGGGTTTGTAGATGGTAGGTTGTAGGTTCTGGGAGGGCAAAGTCTAGGTTGCCAGGAGATCTGTGCCTATAGGCTCATGTTAATTAAATCCGAGCCTGGTAGAGCAGCAGTATTACTGCTACTGGACCTGTCATGCAGATTTTGTGCTGGTGGTGGGAGGAGCCTGGGGTGGACCCCACATGGCTGTTTTCTGTGCGCTATCTGGAAAAGTCATGCAGAACAGGAACTTTCCGGTCCACTACTACAATCAAGACAATGGATACATTAAAAACGAACATGTCTGAATGGATCCCATACATAACATAGGATTCCTCAACCTGCCAGTTTATCTGTAATCTCTCTTACTGAAAGCAGTCTGATTTTGTGATGGAGAAGAAAAAGCTGCAGTAGATTATGGCATCATTTCACAGGATTTATCACATGTCTGTATAGCTATTGATAGCCAATTATTATGGCAAATTGAGATTAAATTTGCCATTAAATTGTTTTGAAAACTGTCATTTGTATCTTAGGTTCATACTGCATTTGAGTTAGTTTTGCCTTAATAATGTCCTTTACATGGAAAATATTTAGTAAGAGGTGCACAAACATTATTATTATTGATATATAAAGCGCCAACATATTCCATGGCGCTGTACGAAGTAAGAAACAAACATGGGGTACATAATACAGACAATGGTGTACACCATTATACAAGATACATAATTAGTGACAAAATAAAAAAAAAATGATACAGCATACAGAATACAAAATACAGAAGTGGTAATTATGACAGTGATAAAAGTAACATGATGAATAAAATGTATAATGATTTCCAAGACACAAAAGGGGGAGAGAGCCCTGCTCTTGTGAGCTTACAATCTAAAGGGAATGGGGGGAAACAAGAGGAGGGGTAGTATACGATAAAATATATAGAGGCAGTGTGTTTTAGGATACCTAGTAGGAGTGCAATTTGGTCTTAGGACAAAGGGAAGTGGCTTAAAGCGGAATATAACCCTGCATTTCAACTTTGCTCTAAAACATTATTTACAGTATATTATATGCAACCAGCATTTTTTTTTTTTACTAGACCAGCATTGGAAGGGTTACACAGGGCTTTAAAGTCCCTAGAGATTTCTGCAGACGCATCCGAACTTCAGTTAGATACTTTTTGTTTACAAATATGTATCTTTTAAGTGTTTATTGTGACTCATCTCTCTCACTGAGAAGGAGCTTGGAGGACAGCCAAAGAGTGTGTAACTGTTTATCAATAGATACATCTAACTAAATAGAATGTAACTATCTGAACGTCTGCACGGAACTTAAAACCTCTGTGTTTAACCCTTCCAATGCTGGTCTAGTAAAAAAAAAATGCTTTTTGCATATAATATGCTGTAAATAATGTTTTAGAGCAAAGTTGAAATGCAGGGTTATATTCCGCTTTAAGGTAGCGCATATGCTTGTCGGAACAAATGAGTTTTTAGAGAGCGTTTAAAAGTAACAAAGGTTGGCGAGTGACGGGTGTGTTGTGGGAGGGGATTCCAGAGAAGGGGTGAAGCGCGTGCGAAGTCTTGTAGGCGGGAATGTGAGGAGGTGATTCTAGAGGAGAACAACAGAAGATCGTGTGCAGATCTGAGATTGCGATTGGGTTTGTATCTGGAAATTAGTGAGGATATGTACTGTGGAGAGAGATTGTGGAGAGCTTTGTAGGTTAGGGACGGGTTAGGAGTTTGAACTGGATCCTCTGGTTAATTGGCAATGTTAACAAACATTCTAAACTCAAGGTATTATTCATTTTCAAAAGCGTTTTTGCAGCGATTTTGTGTGCCTCAAATGATGTAGAATAAAGTTTTCCCTATGTGCCAGGTCCACTTGCACCGAAGTGATTGCACTATTTTCAAGCGGGCGGGTCCACACTATGCACAGACTCGGAGTGTAGGGAAAACGTTATTCAATACGCAAAACACAAATCGCTAGCACTGTACACAGCCCTTGCGACGGCTGGCAAACTGTGCCACAAATCGGAGGCAAAAACGGTGAGGAAAGCACTTGCGCTTTAGGAAGCACAAGCGCTGCTCCAATAGAAAAATAAACCTGTGACTTTAAAAGAAGAGAAATGCACATACTTACCTCAGCATAGGGAAGCCTCTGGCTCAGGGGCGTAACTAAAAAATCATGCCCCCCCAGCAACACTTTGATGCCCCCCCCCCCCTCAATAATCACACCTTGCCATAGCCGGCCTTTGATATGAGCAAATGAAGCGGTCACTCAGGGCGCCAGCTTCAAAGGGGGCGCCTATAGCTGGTTGCCTATACTGAGGGCACCTACACCTGATTTCCTATACTGAGGGCACCTATAGCTGGCTACCTTTACTGAGGGCTCCAATACCTTGCTACCTATACTGGAGGCACCTATGCCTGGCTACCTATGGGGGGATGGAGACTTTCAACTGACTTCCTATACTGGGGGCACCTATGATTGGCAACCTATATTGAGGGCACCTACACATGAGATCCTATACTGGGGGCACCTATACCTGGCTACCTACCTATACTGAGTCTGAGGGCGTTTTAAGGGGGGGGGCGCACTGCAGCTATAACGCATGGTGCAAATTGTCAGTGCTGTGCTATCATTCAAAATGGGGGGAGGCGGCTAAGTGTCCCACTGATTGTTTTTATTAATATTCCTGAAAGGTTCTAGCCTTCATTTTTAAGTGTATTCAGGATAATGTACTCTTTCCATCCAGTCGTGGTTATTAATAGTATTTTTTCTATTATACATATGTGACGTGTCACGGAGATCTGAGCATTTGCTGTGATGTGTCACAATGTCAAAAAGGTTGGGAACCACTGTTCTAGGAGATATCGCAGGAGAAGAGGTGAATTGCATATGGGCCTGTGTGTGTGTATACGTGCGTGCGTGTGTATATATGCACGTGGGAAGAGGATGAAGGGGGGGGGCACAAAAATCAGGTCTCGCTCAGGGAGCTGTGAAACCTAAGGCCGGCCCTGCACCTTGCCTACCCCTGGTGACCCTCACAGCCTGTCCCTCCTCCCCCCCCCCCCCCACCTGCAAGGGTCATAAAACAAGTGTGGCCATCATATTCTTCACACCCATAATATGTGACACCATACAACCTGCCAATAACAGCCACAGTTTTAGAAAAGCATAAATGGGGAAGGGGAACAGTGTGATTATGATTACCCCTAATGAATAAAAACACATGTACAGGTGATCATTACCACTATGACACCGATGGAGAGCTAACACAGCAGTTGAAAGAGGGTCCCTAGTGGGCCCGTCTGGTCCAGGATCTAGTCCCTTTAACTGGGCCAGTTCCAATTGGCTGGATGGAATTACTAGCATCTCACTGACCATCTCTACACCTGAGCACTCCAAGCTATTAA